>NC_081183.1:67266599-67566599 GCF_029867415.1 Vicia villosa | reverse complement strand
CTCAGCTCAAGAAACAGAAGAAGATGTTAGAACGTGAAGTCGGCTCTTTGTCAAAGTCTTAGAGTTCTTTCTCTCTGTTTCTCTGTATTTCCCTTTTTCAAAATGTGTAAAAAACGGCGTTTTTGCTTAATTAATAAAAGTTTGATGTTTCATAAACGTAATTATGGTGTTTCCTTGAAAAATATTAACTTAATTGCACATCATGCATCGCTTTAGTCGTACGTACTGACACGAGAATTGCCGCGGATCTAATCGTCACTTTCCTTTCTCCAGAAAGAGAGGAGGAGAAGGAGGTGAACAAAGGCATTCAAGCTGTCTCATTCATACAACGCTCGTTCAAGTCGCAAGAAAAGAATGGAATACTTTGAACAAGAGAATGGAGAACTTAGAGAAGAGGTTACTACTCTCAAGGATGTTGTTGAAAGGCTCAATAGTATGGTAGAAGCCCTGGTGGTTGCGCAGAATCAACCAACGCCAGAAGAACCACAAAGGACTGTGGTTTTCGAGATTGTTTCTACTCCTATTCCTCAGTATACCATGCCGCCCAACCGACCTTGGGGCATGCCGTATAACTTTATTCCAGACGGGTACATACCCCCAGTTTCTGAAGTTCCAAGAGCTACAATGGATATGCATCCACCAGAGGGTTACAGACCTCTGGAAATTGAAGTTCCAAGAGCAACGGCAATGGGTTTCACACAACAGAACGCTGAGATCCCAAGATCTGCTGTCATGGCTTCTCCACGACCATTTGTGCATACTTTTCCTCCACCAGGTGGACAAGTATATCATCACGCTCCAAGTGGGGACGCTGGCGTGTATGAAAGATTGGACGAGTTCCAGGAACAGTTTCTGCGAATGCAGAAGGAACTCAAGACTCTCCGAGGACAAGATATATTTGGAAAGAATGCTGTAGACCTCTGTCTGGTTCCAAATGTTAAGATTCCTCACAAATTCAAAGTACCAGAGTTCGAGAAGTACAAAGGGAATTCATGCCCACAAAGTCACCTCGTGATGTACGCTCGAAGGATGTCAACTCAGACTGATAGTCAACAATTGCTCATTCATTATTTTCAAGACAGCCTGACTGGTGCTGCACTCAAATGGTACATGAACTTGGACAGTTCAGAGATTCGTACTTTTTGAGACCTCGGAGAGGCCTTCGTCAAACAGTATAAGTACAATCTGGATATGGCTCCCGACAGAGATCAACTTCGGGCCATGACTCAAAAGGATAGAGAAAGCTTCAAAGAATACGCTCAGAGATGGCATGAAGTTGCTGCTCAAATTTGTCCACCACTTGAAGAGAAAGAAATGACAAAAATCTATCTCAAGACTTTGAGTCCATTTTACTATGGACGAATGGTTGCAAGTGCACCAAGTGATTTTACAGAGATGGTAAACATGGGTGTGCGTTTAGAAGAAGCGGTTCGAGAAGGACGCTTGAACAAAGAACCAGAATCTTCTATTGGTCCTAGAAAGTATGGAAGTTCTTTCCAGAAGAAAAAGGATCAAGATGTCAGCAATGTCTTGCACAAAACCAGAAAGAGGTTTCAACCTCAGGTTGCAACAATAACTCCGGTTGTTAACTCAGTGCCAGCTTATCAACCTCAGGTTTCTCAACAACCGTTTCAACAAGGGTCGCAGCAACCTCAGCAGCAGGTTCGACCTCCAAATTTCAACAACAATCGGGCACAAAGGTATCCTCCCTTTGACCCCGTTCCAATGCCTTATGCGGAATTATTTCCAACACTACTGGCAAAAGGACTCATTCAGACAAAGAGCCCTCCAAATCCTGCGAATGAATCATCACACTGGTTCAAGGCTGACCAATCTTGTCCCTACCATCAGGGGCACCAGGTCACAACATTGAGAGAAGTCTCAATTTCAAGATCGACGTTCAAAGATTAGTGAAGAGCGGAATGCTATCCTTCAAAGATACTAATCTTAATGTCCAGGCAAATCCTTTGCCACAGCACAAAGAAGCTTCAGTGAATCTGATAGATCAGCTCCCCAATGTTATTCAAATCTACGACATTCGTCAGATAGGGGAAAATCTCGACAAGATGCACGCTAGACAAGATGGGTATGGTCATGTACCACCTCACAACTACTTCACATGTGAAATTTGTCCAAAGAATAATCAAGGATGTGTTGTAGTTCAAGCTGCATTACAAGAACAAATGGACTTAGGACGGATTCAACACATTCGAGTCAAAACTGAATGCGACATCAACATGGTTCAAGGATGTCCAGGAGAATACAAAATCTACAAAGTTGAAGATCTAAAAGCATCGGTAGTCAGGTTCCATAAGACTTTAAATGGACTTGCCTACTTTGGAACGGATTTCCATCCTTACAGTAGATGCAGAATTTGTCGAAGAAATTCACGAGGATGTTTGCGCGTTCGCAACGACATTCAGAAATTGATGGATGATAATACCATTACAGTTCTTGCCAACAGAGAAGATGACGAAGTCTTTACTGTATCTCCTCAAATTAATCAAGTTGAACCAACGCAAGTCAAGTATGACAGCAGGAAGACAACAATTTCTCCATTAGTCATCTACTTACCAGGTCCTGTACCGTATGAGTCCGGAAAGGCTATACCATACAAGTACAACGCTACATTCATTGAAAATGGTAAGGAAATACCATTATCGTCTGTTGTCAACATTGCTGATGTTAGTGGAGTCACCAGAAGTGGACGAGTCTTCAACAGAACAACAGAAAATGTGGAAAAGCCTTCTGAAGAAGCACCACATAGGCAAGACAATCATCCGACCAATGCTGTTCAAGCGAAAGAAAATGATGAGATCTTGAAATTAATCCAGAGGAGTGAATACAACATTGTAGACCAGCTGCTACATACTCCGTCTAGGATATCTGTTCTTTCCATGCTATTGAGTTCTGAAGCTCATAGGGAAGCTCTACAGAAAGTTTTGGAACAAGCTTTTGTAGAACCAAGTGTTACTGTAGGACAATTCAACAGTATCATTGCCAATATCTCCGCAGGAACTAACCTGAGTTTCTGTGACGAAGATCTTCCTGAAGAAGGAGTGGACCATAACCTTCCACTTCATATCTCAGTTAGCTGCATGGGTGATGTCCTCACAAGAGTCCTAATAGACAATGGATCCTCTCTCAACGTCATGTCCAAATCAACATTGTTAAGATTATCCTTCAAAGATTACCCGCTAAGGGACAGTCACGCCATCGTCAAAGCATTTGATGGATCAAGGAAGTCAGTTTTTGGAGAAGTAGATCTTCCTATAACTATTGGACCTCAAACGTTCAAAATCACTTTCCAAGTTATGGATATCCCGGCACAATACAATTGTTTGTTAGGTCGCCCATGGATTCATGAGGCTGGGGCAATTACTTCAACACTTCATCAAAAACTGAAGTTCATAAGCAATGACAAATTGGTAACCGTGTGTGGAGAACGAGCTTTGATCGTCAGCAACCTGTCATCATTCTCCGACATAGAACCAAAAGAAGTCGCTGGAACTACATTTCAAGCACTTTCCTTGGATAAGGAAAAAGGAAAGGAGAAAGCAGCGTCTATTTCTTCCTACAAAGATGCAATCCAAGTTGTGAAGGATGGCACTACCAATGGTTGGGGGCACATTTATATTCCTACCAACAACAAGAACAGAACAGGAGTTGGTTTCTTTCCAACATCATCAAAAGCTATTCCAGGGATTGAGGTAGTTCTCCCAATTCAAGAAACTTTCCGCAGTGGAGGTTTTCTTTAACCTGTTCAACAAACAGTCAATACCATCGGTACGGAAAACACCGATGAGAATTTTGAAGTGGAATGTATGTCCTACCTTCTCGAGGTAGGATACATCTCCCTATCAGAGTCTGATTCACCTTGCTGTTATCCAGCTAAAGGATCTGAAAGTAAGACTCAGCCAAGCAGTGATGAAGTTACTAACAGCTTCACCACCAGAAGTCATGGTTCATCAGAAGAAGTTCCTCCTATCCCCGAAGAAACTTGGGATACATTAAGAGAACCAAGCGGAAAATTTGACTACATGGTGAAATACTCCGCTCCTGAAAGTTCAAAAATCTCTCTTGAAGACATTGTTCCGACTGGATGGAACATTGATTACGAGTACCTCACTCAACCAAAAGAGATATATAACCCTTGCTATTCATCATCATTGACTGGTGAAGTCATCATTGAGGATTATATCCCCAAGTCACCTTCCGAGGCTACGGATCTAGAGTTTACATACCTAGTCAATGCTATTTTGGGAGAAGAGCAAGACCAAAATACAAAATAGGATGATCTCGAAAGTGTCTCCGACAACGAGTCTCTCCATTCAGAAGATTGGAAGTTTCCTCAAAAGAAAGTTCGACATACTCCACTTGGAAATGGGTATGCTCACACTGCTCAGTCCGCTGAAGTAGAAGAAGATCGTATGAGTGTTGCAAAGACAGTGGTTGGTAAATCAAGACCTACCATAAGCCAACTTAAGCCTAAGGTGCCAGATTACCTAGTGCACAATGGGGTTCGCCATTATTGGACAACTGTTGAAGTTTCGACTATTGTTCGCACTCCTAAGTAGGAACTTTCACCGTTATTTTATCCTCTCACCATAGCCCAGGGTGAAGAGATGTTTCATAGGGCTTTGCATTTTACTATTTCTTAGGAAAATGTCCCTCTTTGCTTCGCCCGAAGCAATAAAGTTTTGTTTTATAGGGTATTTGTTTCAAGAAGTGACTGTTAATAAATAAAAATGTCATTTTGTTCCTTCGTTAGTTTTTCTCTTTTCTTTTTTCGGAAATTGGTAATCCTAAAAAACACCCTTAAAAAATATCAAAATATTCCATTAACTGCATACACCGAGTCTTCCCTCGTTGTCTAAATAAAATTCATCACACATATGCAGATTAATCATAAAACACCCCGTTGAAACGTGCGACCGTATGACTTCTCCAAGCTTTGGATTTCCTGTATTCGAGGCAAAGGAAGAAGAGGACGAAGAAATATCAAAGGAAATTTCACGGTTACTTCAACAAAGGGAAGAGGCCATTCGGCCATACAATGAGCCTCTAGAGATCATTAACCTTGGTTCCGATGGAAACAGAAAAGAGGTTAAGATTGGAGCTTCGCTCAATTCAGAGATCAGAGAGAGTTTGGTACGGCTACTCAAAGAATTCTCGGATGTCTTCGCTTGGTCCTATCAGGATATGCCAGGGTTGGATACCAGTATAGTGGAGCATCATTTGCCATTGAAACCAGAATTCCCTCCGGTCAAGCAAAAATTAAGAAGAACTCATCCGAAAATGGCTATGAAAATCAAAGAGGAAGTTCAAAAGCAAATCAACGCTGGTTTCCTCGTCACTTCAGAATACCCTCAGTGGTTAGCTAACATTGTTCCCGTTCCTAAGAAAGACGAAAAAGTCCGCATGTGCGTTGACTACAGAGATTTGAACAAAGCTAGCCCTAAGGATGACTTTCCGTTACCACATATTGACATGTTGGTTGACGGTACAGCAAAATCCAAAGTTTTCTCATTCATGGACGGATTTTCAGGATACAACCAAATCAAGATGGCGCCTGAAGACATGGAGAAAACAACTTTCATCACCCCCTGGGGAACGTTCTGCTACCGGGTTATGCCTTTTGGACTAAAGAACACAGGGGCAACATATCAAAGAGCCATGACTATACTTTTCCATGCTATGATGCATAAGGAAGTGGAAGTCTATGTGGATGACATGATTTCCAAATCAGAAAATGAGGAAGATCACATACAGAATCTGACAAAGTTATTTCAACGCTTACGGAAGTTTCAGCTTCGCCTGAATCCCAACAAGTGTACCTTTGGTGTCTACTAAGGAAAACTCCTTGGTTTTATCGTCAGCAAACGAGGAATTGAAGTGGATCTAGACAAAGTCAAGGCAATTCAAGAAATGCCTTCACCCATAACCGAGAAACAAGTTAGAGGATTTCTTGGATGTTTGAATTACATCTCGAGATTCATATATCTCATGACAGCAACTTGTGCTCCAATTTTCAAACTTCTACGGAAAAGAGCATTAAGGAATATTTGCTCGAACCACCCATCTTGTCTCCTCCAGTGGAAGGAAGACCTTTGATAATGTACCTGACCGTCTTAGAAGATTCCATGGGATGTGTCCTTGGACAGCAAAACGAGACAAAGAGAAAAGAGCATGCCATCTACTACCTGAGCAAGAAACTCACTGACTGTGAATCACGTTACTCCATGCTCGAGAAGACCTGTTGTGCTTTGGCTTGGGCTGCCAAGCTTCTCCGCTAGTACATGATTCGACATACTACTTGTTTGATCTCCGACATGGATCCAATCAAGTACATCTTTGAGAAGCTTGCCTTAACTGGGAGAATTTCCCGTTGGCAGATGTTGTTATCAGAATATGACATTGAGTATCACGCTCAGAAAGCCGTGAAAGGAGGCATTCTAGCTGAGCACCTGGCTCACCACCCACTCAATGGTCATGAATCAACCAATTTTGACTTTCCGGACGAGGACGTCATGTACCTCAAGATGAAAGATTACGACGAGCCACTACCAGACGAAGGACCTGAGATAGGATCCCAATGGGGCTTAACCTTTGACGGAGCTGTCAATGCTTATGGACGAGGAATTCGGGCAATCATTGTTACCCCTCGAGGTACCCATATTCCACTTACCGCCAGATTAACTTTCAAATGCACAAACAATGAGGCCGAATATGAAGCTTGCATCATGGGTCTCGAAGAAGCCGTGGATCTAAGAATCAAACACTTGGATGTACACGGAGATTCTGCTTTGGTCATCAATCAAATCAAAGGAGAATGGGAAACACGCCAACCAGGGCTAATCCCTTACAAAGACTACGCGAGAAGATTGTTACCATTCTTCGACAGGGTAGATTATCATCACATTCCTCGTGAAGAAAATAACTTGGCTGATGCATTAGCCACACTCTCTTCCATGATTAGGATAAATCATTGGAATGACATTCCTCGAATCGATGTTATGCGCCTGGATAGGCCCGCTCATGTTTTCACAGTAGAAGCAATCATTGACGACAAACCGTGGTATCACGACATCAAGAACTTTCTTCAAAGGCAAGAGTACCCTCTTGGGGCATCAAAGAAAGATAGAAAGACTTTGAGAAAGTTAGCTGGCAGATTCTTCCTGAATGAAGATGTTCTGTACAAGAGAAATTTCGACATGGTTCTTCTCAGGTGCATTGACAGAAAAGAAGCAGAAATACTCATGAGAGAAATACATGAAGGTTCCTTTGGTACTCACACCAATGGACACACCATGACAAGGAAAATACTGAGAGCAGGATATTATTGGCTGACGATGGAGTCAGATTGCTACCAGTATGCAAAAAGGTGTCACAAATGTCAGATCTACGTCGATAGAATTCATGTGCCACCATCTCTTCTCAACATACTCTCTTCCCCTTAGCCTTTCTCCATGTGGGGAATCGACATGATTGGAATGATCGAGCCAAAAGCGTCCAACGAACATCGCTTCATCTTGGTAGACATAGACTATTTTACCAAGTGGGTCGAAGCAGCTTCGTATGCAAACGTCACAAGACAAGTTGTCGTCAGGTTTATCAAGAATCACATCATCTGTCGCTACGAAATTCCTAGCAGGATAATCACTAACAATGGGTCAAATTTGAATAACAAAATGATGAAGGAGCTTTGTGAAGAATTCAAGATTGAACATCACAACTCATCTCCTTACAGGCCAAAGATGAATGGAGCTGTAGAAGCAGCTAACAAAAATATCAAGAAAATCATTCAGAAAATGGTCATCACTTACAAAGATTGGCATGAAATGCTCCCGTTTGCTCTTCATGGTTACCGTACATCTGTACGTACTTTGACTGGAGAAACTCCTTTCTCCCTTGTATATGGCATGGAGGCAGTCCTACCCATAGAGGTTGAGATCCCATCAATGAGAGTCTTGATGGAGGCAAAACTAACAGAAGCCGAGTGGTGTCAAAACAGATTCGATGAGTTGAACTTAATCGAAGAAAAGCGCATGACAGCTTTATGCCATGGACAGCTATATCAACAAAGAATGAAGAAAGCTTTCGACAAAAAGGTTAGACCTCGCACAATCAAAGAAGGCGACCTAGTACTCAAAAAGATTCAATCTTTTCTCATAGATTCGAGAGGAAAATGGACTCCCAATTATGACGGCCCATACGTGGTCAAGAGAGCTTTCTCAGGAGGAGCCTTAATACTCACGACTATGGATGGAGAAGAATTCACCCGTCCTGTGAACGTCGACGCAGTCAAGAAATACTTCGCCTAAATAAACAAAAGAACAGCTCGCTAAGTTGAAAACTCGCAAAGAGCGACTTAGGCAAAAAAGAGCGTCTCGGTGAATCGAAAACCCGAAAGGGCAATTCAGGAAAAAGTTAGATACAAAATATATATATATATATATATATAATAATCAATCCCGATAGACTTAAAACCCAAAAGAGGCAGTCTACGCAAAAGTTAGGGATATATGGCAAGTAACTGTGTTCAGGACACACTTGATCATTCGAAAATCCATAGCGGAGTATTCATCATCAGTAGGTCATCTTCTACAAAGCACGAATACAACGCAACTCAGAGTGGAAGGGAAAGATAATGGTCGTCGCATTTCATCGTAGCCCTTTTCCCGAAAATTACCAATTTCCAACTTTGTAAATACTCCATGGGATCAAGCATTTGGTTGATTACCATTCCATAAATAATAATTCGAGCCTTGTGCCTTTTCTTTGCAATCAAGTCTTATTCAGTTTCTTAAAATGCGTTTTAAGTTTAAACAGTCATTTTCTTGAAACAAAACGTTTTCATAAAATAAAATGAATTTACTTGCAAGATAAAGGTGAAATTTCTTTCTAAGGTTTACCATACAATACGAAGAATGCAAACAGTTGCTCCGAGAACGGTTGAGACTCCGGGAACCAAAATTTCCCCATGAGATCGCTTTGCGAACATCTCCCGATAATGGATCTTCACTTCAATTCATATCACTCAAAACAGCGGGCAACTGGTAGCTAGTTATCCCCAACGGAGTGCAGACTGCAAGAAGAAGACATCTTCTGATCAACAAAGATTCAAGTCGTATCTCAGGATTTCACATCCGCGACAATTCTATTCACATTTACTTTACATTTCATAATCATCATATTCATGCATACTTTTCACATCATAATTGCATAGTTAGCATAGTCTAGTTAGGCTTTGATCATGTTAGTGCCCGAGTCACTGAGGCATATACTCGAGTTTCCCCTGCAAGTCGTGAAAGAACTTTCTTCTTCATGATGACGGTTCGTACGCAAGGATCTCCCCAAGCAGGTTAACAAATGGTGGTCTTCCAAAGGAAAATAGTTTGTTCACTTTGAGAAATCCCTAGCGAGTCAACAGATGGTAAACTCCCTCAAAGAGATAGTTTGTTCACTCTCAAGCAAAGTCGACAATAGATATCTTCTTCAAATAAAATAGTTTGTTCACTTTTGGAAATTCCCCAACCGAGATTCTCTTGCAGAGCGATACTCAACAATCTTCTTCAAATAAGAAAGTTTGTTCTACATTGGAATTCCTCACGGAAACAGCGAGCGGAGTTTTTCTCCAAATAATTCTGATTCCCCGGCAGAGTTGACGAATGACAAGTTCTCTTCCTGGAAGATGTTTTAACAAATCCCCAGCGGATCAACCAAAGATGGTCCTCCTTCGAAAAACAAATCATCCACTTTCAAGAAAAGTCATTAGCCCCTCAAAAGGACGAAAGATCATATGGTATTCCTTCGAAGATGCCGAGTTGAAAGAAAGCATGATAAACTTTCTTAGTTACCATCAAAAGATAATCTCTCCGACAAAGCACTAATGAGAGATTTGATGAGGGAACGGACCTTTGGAAATTTTCTCTTTATCTGAGATATTGTCCAAATTATAACTGAGACCAGTTCCGCGATACAGACATCCGGATCGAGGGGAGGTTATCACAACTGAGACCAGTTTCGAGATACAGACATCCGAAACGAGGGGAGGTTGTTTACATCATTATAACTGAGACTAGTTCCGCGATACAGACATCCGGATCGAGGGGAGGTTATCACAACTGAGGCCAGTTTCGAGATACAGACATTCGAAACGAGGGGAGGTTGTTTACATCATTATAACTGAGACCAGTTCCGCGATACAGACATCCGGATCGAGGGGAGGTTATCACAACTGAGACCAGTTTCGAGATACAGACATCCGAAATGAGGGGAGGTTGTTTACATCATTATAACTGAGACCAGTTTCGCGATACAGACATCCGGATCGAGGGGAGGTTATCACAACTGAGACCAGTTCCGCGATACAGACATCCGAAATGAGGGGAGGTTGTTTACATCATTATAACTGAGACCAGTTCCGCGATACAGACATCCGGATCGAGGGGAGGTTATCACAACTAAGACCAGTTCCGCGATACAGACATCCGAAACGAGGGGAGGTTGCTTACCTTTTTCTAAGTATCGACACTTAGTTAAAGAAGATGGATTGCGCATGTTACATTGCCATCCATGCACCAGAATCCGCATAACATATTTTCTACAGGAGTTTGTCTCCCTATCCCCCACAGAGTGCGGCAACAGGATCAAGTCACGCACGGGGATTTCTTTATCAATGCAACATCTCAAGGACGCCCAAAATTCGGGCACTCTTTGGTATTTAAGTCTCTTTCACTCAGAAGAGATCGAGATATCAATTTCTCTCCCTCCAATTGAAAGAAACTTAAATAGGGGCATCTGTCATACCCTAATTTTGACCCCCTGAGATGTCACACCTCCAAACTTTTCATCAAGTTAAAACAAATGCTCAGAGCAGTCATTTATTACCCTGATACTTAGTCGAGGGTGCTCAGGAACAAAAGAGCTCAAGAAAAGGATCAATCAATAGAAGGATTAGTCTCCAATACAATCATAGGACTCAAAAACTTCATTTTTATTCACCAATGATTGATTAGACACCCATCACCTGGACTCAGGTTTGCTTACTTCACCAGTCTAGGGTTTTGAGCCCATCAAGGACTAAAATCAAGGATCAAATTTGGGAAACCCTAGAAAGCCCCAAGGCATCACTCAAAGGCTTCAATCATCTTCAATTAGTTCATATGACAATATCCATAAGGCATTACACATCAATTCAAGGTCTACAGTCATCAATTTCATCTGGTCGACAATTAAGGTTTTTAACCTAATTCACCAAGATAGTTGACTTTTAATCAGGACATGAATCCAAAACTCAAAGCATGACTCAAGAGCTTCTATTACCTCAATATAATCCATTCACATCATTCATTTGAGGAGGAGAGTTTGATTCATCACAAAAGTCCAAGATTTCACTTCATCTAGAAAAAGTCAACTATACAAGATCACCTTTGACTTTTAGGATTTTTGGCCAAAACATGACTTTTTAAGATCAATATCATCAATATATGATTATTAAAGTCATTTGGCAAAAGAAATTCAAGAAAATTCACCATGGAGCAAAAAGTCAGGAATTAGGGTTTTTGAGGGTATTTTGGGAACTCAAAATTTTGCTTACACACTCAAAAATCTCCCAAAATGAAAGTTGTAGATCTTGAAAAATAAAACAACATCTTACAAGACAACTTTTTTCAAGGAATCAATCATTTAAGAGATTTGTGAATTTTGAAGTTTTAGGTCATAAAAACAGAAAAATTCTAAGTGTTTTTAACCTAGTTTTCTTCCAACTTTAGGCCCATTTTTCACAAATTTCCCAAATGATTCTGAAGAAACCCCAAACTAATGAATTGAAGTAGATGTTTAGGGCTTTCCAAATTGTGCTCAACCTTCTCCAAATTCATTTTGAGCTAGGAGTTATGCTTGTTCAAAGTTGGCCTCATGAAGTGAAATTATAGGTCATGTACAATTTGGAACTTGGCAATTTTGTGCATATGGCTTCACTAATGGATGCTACACGACCCATAACACATCTGCAAGCATACCATGCATTCATTTTCACCATGGCATAAGAATTGAAGAAGATTCCCAAAAGCAAGAACATGTGATTATGTAATCATTACTTTTGAGAATTTATGGTAAGTAATGATTCATCAATTGGAATCTTCTCCTAAGCCAATAGAAAGCCTCTACATATCAGAAATGTTCCCCAAGATCAGATAGAATCAATGGATAGGGAGCTAGCTCGGTTTGGACATCATTGCATTTTGGAGATTCTTTGAATTTCTTCATGGCCAAGAAACCAAAACTCTCTCATTAAGCAAGCTCACTCCCTCAATTTGTACAGAACTCTTTGCCTATAAATATAAGTGCTATCCTCCATACAATTCACACCAAAGCAACTCCAATTCTTGCTATCTCTTTCTCTCCCTCATGCTTATGGTTTTTCAAAGTTCTTTGGCAAGAAGAATCGATTTCTTCAAACCAGAGCTCTTCTTTGAGAAGTAAGCATTCTAACATCTCAAAGGGGTTCATTAGAGGTGATCCAAGCACCTGGATCACTTCTGTAAGTGGATTAACACCATAGTCACTCTCACTTTGGAGCTTAAGCAATTGGAGGTCTGTAGAAGAATTCAGAAGGTGTCAAACCAATTCAAGCACATCAACATGTTCCTAGAGGTGTAGTGAAGCTATTCAGATGCCTGCAGCACATCTGTAACTACAAATTCACCAACCTCCATATTCACTTGAAGCTCAATTTGAAGGAGTCGGGTTGGACGATTCTGAGGGGTTCAAGTCTTAATAAGTATTCAGTTAGCATCACTGAGTCCCCAGGAAGCTTTTAGGATCACTCACACAAGCCCAGGTGTTCCTCATCATCCTCACGACCTCCATTTTCAGAGGTATTTTTTCAAACTCTAACCTACTTATTCAAGTACTCTTTCTCTTATATCTCGATACCAGTTTGTTTAGCATCATCAGAGAATTAAAAACCCTCTATCATCATTCATTTACTCATCGTATCCATCATTTAATTTTAAAATTAGATTTTATGTGTTCTTCGCGTTTTCTGGAAAATTAGATAGTTATAGTTAATATAAATAAATTTTAGTTGCATATCTGAATTCGTGAGGAAATTTAGAGCAAAATTCATGTTTATATCATTTAATTTGGTTGAGAAACGAGAGAGTTAGAATTTCAAAAATCATGGAAGCTTAAGGTTGAAGATGACAATGGTTGTGGCGCGCAAAAATTCAAATCCAGGGTCTGAGTTTATTTTATTTTGAGTGAAAGTTGTTTTATAAATGACTACATCGTTATAGCCCAGTGGTAAAGAGAGTTTGTGTGTTGCGCGTGCCCAAGGTCTGGGGTTCGAATCCCCCCCGCCCCAGACCTTTTGATTTTATTTCTTCTTTTGTTCTATGCATTTGAATAACACATGTATTGCAATGGAGTCACTCCTTTGACACCAAGCGCGCGTTGGCCCAGTGGTGTTGTTTTGAGTAATTGATTACAAGGGCGTGGGTTCAAACCATGGTGAGGCCAAAACCAATTTTTTACTACTTTTCTTCTTCATTTTCTTTACAACTTCACACAACAAATTAACCAATCAAATTAAATCATTTCTTTTTGATTTTTCACACACTTATCATTTAACATATCTATTTTATGAATAACCCAAAAAATCACAAAAATATTATTTATTTTATATATATTTTTTAGGTTTAAAATAACATATTTTTTTAAGTATTTTAAAATACTTTAAATATAGTTTTCTATTGATTTTCAAAACCTAATCTCTTGTAAATATTTTTGTGATAAAACCCTAATCATGTAGGTCTTAATTAGGTATAGACTTTGTCTAAACCCTAATTAAGTTGACTTTTGTCAATTTTCAAAACTGTTTTCAAACCTAAATTAAACAGACGATCCAGGTTTTCAGACAACAAAACCTTGTATCATTTCTAATCTTTTTCAACTGTTTTCATAACAGTCAACCAGTACTATAAAGTACTGGGCCTCTATTAGAGTGTAAGACCCAACACCTTCTTTCTTTTCATAGTTTGTTTTCAAAAACTGTATTTACAAAATCTCCTTCCTGTTTTCAAAACATTCTTCTGGTATTTGAAGGGCATTATTCCTGGTGAAACTTTTTAGATACCTATGTGACCTTTGTCCATCTTCACTTCTTCTGTTTTCAAAAACCTTTTAACTGTTTATTATAAATATTCAACTGTTATCAATAAAACAACAAAAAATTGCTGGTAAGTGTCATACCCCAAAATTTGCCAATACTATTTCTCCTATTCAAATTCAAATCAATACATAAAACATTATCCTATACAAGGCTCAGAGACTAGGGTTTGGTTTGTTTAAAGGAAAATCAATGAATCAATGGCTCCAAGGCATCCCATATGGCTCAAAGTATCTTACATTACCTCTATGGCAAGTATCAAGTCTCAGCTTAAAAGATTGATCACTCAAATGTTCAGAAAGTCAACAGTCGACTGGGTTGACCTAAAAGTCAACTGTGGGCGAAATAAAGTCAAAACTCCTGATTTTTTTGTCAAGATCCTAATATTGAAGTATCATTCACCATTTGATCAAGTATTGATCATGGTTCATCAAGGAAAGATCAAAAATCAACAGTTCAAAAAGTTTCTAAATTAGGGTTTGTATGGGAGAAAGTCAACTGAACTTTGACCAGCCATAACTCTCACATGGAACATCAGAAAATTTCCATCCAAAGCTCATCTTGAAGGAAATTGGATTCTCTACAAATTTATCTCTCATATGCCAAGTCTAAAAATGCTCCATTTGAGAGATATGGACCGAAACATTATAGGTCCTTTTCAAAAGTCAACCAAAAGACATTTTTTTCAAAAGGACACACAAGGATCATGGAAAATAATTTTGATATGAGACCAAAGACACTGGTTAGAGGACTCTTTAAGGTTTCTAAAAAGTCCTAGAACTCCTCCATACCTCAAAAATTGAGAGAGATAGGCCTTGTCAAAGTTGGACTATTTTGGAGAGAAAATGTGAAAAGAAAAGGTTCAAAATGAATTTCTTTGCAAAGAGGCCCAACTTTTTATGGCCCAATCTTGTTACTCAAGTCATCTAGAAGCTCCAACCTCTATGCCACGAAATTTTGATTATTATTTGATTTTTAGTGAATTTTTATTCATTAAAAAATTGATGAAAATCAAAGATTTAAAGAAATTATGGAGAGATTTGATTTAATCTTAATTACCAATCATCAAAATCACACTCTATAAGATACAAAATTCGTGCACAATCTTTAAGGAGAATAAACATCCATTTTTGGAAAGATTTTATCAATATTTACAAAAGATTATTTTTGCATTCAAGGCAATATATTTTTCCTTTGTTTTTGACCAAAACCCACTCATATATATATATATATATATATATATATATATATATATATATATATATATATATACAAACATGCTGAGCCAAGAGGAGAGGACGAAAAAAGTTGGCCAAGAGAGTAGGATTCAAAGCTTCCAAAATTTCTCAAACTAGGGCACGTGACAAAAATTGCTTCAGCCAATTTCAATTCAAAACAACAATCTCAAATCATTCCTGAGGTAAGATAAGGTAAGATTGTGTCGTTCTTGAGCCTTTATAGCATCTATAATGCGCAGACCAATTTCACATATTCTACATGTTCTTTCTTTTTTCGTATCTCTCTCATTACCATGTTCTAATGCGTTTGGATGGCATATTTGAGTTCTTGATGGAGTTTAGAGAGGAACTGAACCATTGGAGTGAAGCTCTTGTACCGTAAACGTGAGGTACCATTGTTAGGGCACAAGGAAAAAGAGTGTTCGTGTTTTACGATCCAGGCCGTTTCAGACCAAGATAACGTCACCACGAGATTCGTAGGGCCCAATACAATGGATCTGGTTTGTTGGTTGCTGCGCTTCACTTTATTTTTTGCAGGTTAAGTCGCGTCATAAAAAAAGATGATGAATGCAAGGAGAATCCGCAGGTAATGTGGCAAGTGAATCCGCAGGTGTTTCCGCAGCGCCACATGTAGAAGATGATGAATAGTGGCCACTGGATTGCTGACCCTGGCGTGGCGCATATTGATTCGTTGGTCAAAACTCTCCCTCTCTCTCCAGGCGCGTGCAGCCACGTTATTGGCTGGTCAAAGATTCTAATTTCTCTCTTCATTACTGATTGGCTGAAACATACCCAGGGGGCCCCATCTTGACTCATCTTTTAATTTTGTTGATTTTCGTTATTAATTTAATACTTGTTACTTTCGAGGGAGTGTATTGTTGACTAACGAACACAGCTCAATTGGCAGGAAGTTCTCTTGGCAACCTTCAGGACCCAGGTTCAAACTTGGCTAGAGACATTAATTTTTACTACTTGCAAACTTTACAGATCCAGTACAACACATACAGCGAGGACCATGGTGAACATCATGCAAGGGCCATTAGATCATCTCGGTTTCAAATCCAGCGCATGGGAAGGTGCAGGAACACCATACACCCTCAAGGGCATCACACACCAGATTGAACGCTAAGTTCTTTTTTTTTTTTTTTTTTTTATTTTATTTATTTATTTAGTTCAATTTCAACTATTTATTTATTACTATTTTATTTATTTTTCACCCAAATTTCTTTTTGTTTTTTTCTTTTAAAATTCTTTCTATTTAATGATAAAAATATTTTTCTATTTAAGAAAGATTAAATTTTTTTTTTATTATTTTTACTCATATATTTAATAATTAACTTAAATTAGATGTTTAATTATTTAGTTAGGATTAGATAATTTAATCGAAAAAT
The DNA here is from genome assembly GCF_029867415.1 of Vicia villosa. Classification (NCBI taxonomy): domain Eukaryota; kingdom Viridiplantae; phylum Streptophyta; class Magnoliopsida; order Fabales; family Fabaceae; genus Vicia; species Vicia villosa. Next base: position 67,549,794 of record NC_081183.1, on the reverse strand, counting down.
ATATTTTGTCATAATCAATTTTTAGGTTTGTTAACCTCGATTAATTTATAAAGGTAGGCGTTATCCATTAACGTATTTTTAGCCTTACAAACCCTTTAGGTCACAATAAGTTTTTCTTAAATAAACCTGTTAGGTTTGGGGGTAAGGTTTGTAAACCTTTTTAGGGCTTGTAGATCATTCATACACTAAATGTTTCTCTTCTTTATGTCCAATTTTAAGGTTTAATCAAAATCCTCCGACAACACGCCTTATCAACTAAAAAGCTAAGTTTTCTAACTTTTTTCATATATTTATTTTTATTACATAATTCCTCTTTTATTTAGTATCAATGCCTTGTACTTGCCCCAAAAAGTTTTCTACCTTTCTCTTCTTCATTTTTCAGGGTTAGCCAAGATCTTCCGACTACGCGCCATATCAGATCAAAAGCTAAGTTTTTTTAATTCTTTTCTTATTTAAATTTTATTTTTACTTTTGCTTTATAGGTTCAATTAGGTTTTACTTCATTTGTTAAGGAACTTCTCCTACACCCATCCCTATTATTTTTCTTTTAATTTTCAGGGTCGATCGAGGTTCGAGGAAGATCAAGGCGGGGATCAAGATAATTAAATTAATTATTTATATTTCTTATTTTTTGTTTTAATTCCCCATCCCCGCAGGTGTTTATTGTAATAGCGTAGGCTTTAATTTCAGCCTTTAATTTCTGCTCATTTTAAACTGCGTGGTTAGTAATCTTAGGGAGTGCAAGCCTTTAACAGAAGTAGGATAACTAACTACAAGATAATAATATCTGAATTAAACACATGATTGTGCCACACACACACCTTTAGGGTAATCCCTCTTGTTTCCTGTTGCCTTATATTGTTGCCCGTTGCCTTTAAATCGTTAAAATAGTCAAGTCCCTCGATTCCGAGGATACCTAAAGCAAATGTTGCCTTCAAAGTTATTGAAACTCCCTCGAGGTTGACTTATAAAGAATAATTGTCCCTATTGCTAAGGTATCCTCGCATGATGCCTAAAAAGATAAAATGACTATTATATCCTTCCCTTAGACTACCTGCCCTCTTTATGGTAGGGACAGTCTTATGGCGAATGATAAACCTCGATGACCCTTAACATCCAATTGAAAGACTTCCTGCCCTCTCATGGTATGGATAGATCCTTTCACTCGAAAGACTAAAAGAACAATTTTAAAACTTAGGGTAGTTGTTACTAATTGCTTGGTCTAAATTCAAAATCTTTTTCCCACTCTTTTCAAATCAAATTCAAAAAGACTACGCTTATTTACAAGCTAAAGTTCTTCTTCGAAAATCTTTTCAAACAATTCAAACAAACAAGTGAGCTAAGCAATTAAGAGCCCATGGATAACCATGGATACAAAGGGTGCTTTACACCTTCCCTTTGTATAACTAACCCCCCGAACTCAAAATCTTTTTTAAAGGTCTTTTCTTGTTCTTTTAGCCTTTCCAATTGGCTAAAATAAAAGTCGGTGGCGACTCTTGCTATCCGCACATTTCGATTATAAAGTCAGTTCACCATATTACAGAACTGGCGACTCTGCTGGGGATTCTTTCGAATAAAAGAGGGGTTACCTTAGAGCTAGGATCACTTTAAATTTGTTTGACTTGTTTGCTTTATCTTTAAAGGTTGTTTTGGGTATTCTGCTGTGTGAAAGATCCTACACCCGGATCTAGTGTACCTTAGGTATGTGGCAATAGACCAGGGAGGCTGTACGACATGTATCGTTATGGTTGAACTGGTGGCCACCGTTAGTGCGACGCTTTGGTTTGTCCTGATGGCCCTTAAATATGATCGAGGAGACATTTGGCTACCGCGTGGTGTCATAAGCACTAATTCACCCTTAGAACCCTAGTTGAACTTGACTTTGGCCTATAGGAAGTAGCGAGATAGCTGGCTTTGAATTCCTGACTGAAGCCGGTTGATACTCGATGCTACACTCATTGAGATTGGACTCTAGGGATGCTTTTGGTTAGCCGATCGAGTGCCATGTTGAGACAATGCCCGCGAGAAAGATCAGGGATATGAGCACCATAGAACCCGGTTACTATTCTAGGACAGGTTGAACCAACCAAACTTCAGTGGGGAGGGTACTTACCTACGAACTTCATGTAAGCCTCTAAACCTAAGGACTCTTGTGTGACTTGCTTGTGTGTGCTACTAACTCTTTCGTTTCCTTGCAGGTTTTTCCTGTAGGACTTGTTTGTCCTTATCACCTTACGTTTTGCCTGATGAATTGCATCCGCATAACATCATGACATCATGACATCATAACATTGCATTTTTACTAACCATTTCAAGGATCTCAGGGATTTAGGGCGCACAATTTCAGATACTCTTCTCAAGGACCGAATTCCTAATCAAGGGGCAAGAGGATTTATTTTCCTCTAGCCACACACCTTCCAACTCAAAGACACAGTACCTATCAAGGGGCAAGAGGATTTATTTTCCTCTAGCCATATAATCTCAAATTCAGAGGTATCCCGAATCAGAGGCTATGACCCACTGGATATGGTGAGCTTGATTCCCATAGAAGGACATCCAAGAATCAGAGTTCTTCAAACGAAGACGCGACTAGACCATTTTCTAATGTTGCTAACTAATTTCCTAAAGATCCTTGAAAGCATTGCATTTGCATTCATAACATCGCATAACAGGTTCCTATAACAGGTTTCTGATCCTTCCTCGCTGTTTATTTCAGCACAAATGGATCTCGAGCAATCAGTCAAAAATCTTCAGGCTCAGAACAACCAGTTTCGAGAGATGATCCTTAACTCGGCCAAGGGGCAAGAAGAATTGAAGGCACTTCTGATCAAGAAGGAGAAGAATCAACATAAGCATCAAGGTGGTAAAGATAATCGGAAATCCAAACCTAAGCGAGCATTTACTCCGTTGCACGTGCCGCTGTCTCGAGTTTTGCAACAACTGCTCTATCAAAATTTGATAACTCTATTGCCTCCATATTCATTTCCTACCGATCCCACTCCTGGGTACAAGTACCATGTGTTGCACCCCAAAATTTGCCCATCCAGTTTTACTTTTAACTAGCTTATTGCTTCATAATCATTCGCATATTAGGTCATCTAATAGCATGCATCATTAATTAATAAATCTGATTGGGATCAAGGATCTAAAAAAAAATTAGGACTTCTACTTCATTCAAGCTTGATTTAGTTAGTTTTTCTTTGAATATTGAACTATGGAAGTAGGGTTTTGAAGTATGGGCACCATCTATTTCTTCTCTATCAAGCTACACGAGTATTCTTCATCCAAACTCATCAAGACAAGGATTAGGGTTTATTTCTCTACAAAGGCAAGAGAGTCGAGGTTCCTTATTCATGGCATTTGAGGTTGTCAATTCATTAATTGAAGTTATAGTGCAAGAAGTGATATGATATAAGCAGCAATTGTTTGTTCTCTCAGTTACTTATGACTTGATGTTTGTAATGCAAATTAATGTGAACTTGAGGTTGAAGTTAGGATTTCGGTAAGAAGGAAAGTTGGTTTGAATTCAAAGTTGAGTGATTTAATTCAAATTTGTGATCATGGTTCGTCGGGAATTAATTCAAGTCTGCTAAAAAAACGAAACATTTATTTATATGGTTTGTTGAAGCAAACAGCTTCAAGAGTCGAGTTCATCCATCATTACAACTTCTCTTTCGAACAATTGGAACAAAAAAAAAAGAAGAGAAAATTCCATTTATTCAAGTAAAGGGATTCTATACAAGTGTTCATTATAGGATTTCAAATGCATTACATCTCCAAAAAATATTTACAAAGAAGTTCTTTACAAAATTTGAACAAAAAAGAATGCAATCAGTTCCTCCCAAGTCTTGGATAATTCAACCTGAACAGCTTCGACAAAACCGAATCATTGCAGCGCATCAAACCGGTCCGCAACCCGCAATAGTCCCATCCCGAAGCGACACTGCCAGCTTCTCCACATTCTAAACAGGGTCCCTGCATATTCAAATAAAGAGAAGTTTCATACCAATACAAAAATCCAATAAAAACATGGCAGTCTCACACCATACAGCATTGCATCAGTCACAGTTCAGCACCAAAAACAGAAAGTAACCTCAATCAATTAACGTTCTATAAACCTGAATCCAATCAATGCTATGGCTGCCAAATCAGATTTACGGTAACAAATATCCTTGCTATACCAAAGTTATTACTGCTGCCATGAACAGAAATGCAGCCAAGTTCAGGAGACTGTGCAGTTTCGGAATGAACGGTTCCAACTTTGAATATGTTCACAGACCTGCAAAATATAAATTTGTGAATTGTTCAAAATTCGTCCGGATATGTGAAACTCAATACAAAAGCAAATCCAAGATTCAAGAAGCTGCTACCAACACCAAACTAATTATTTCATTAGCTTTTAACAAGCCATTCCCAACTTTCAGCCCTTTTTTTATTAACCTCACAATAGTCTCTAACCAATCATTTTACTAACAATTGCTATGTAACTAACTTTTCTAACAGTTTGTAACTGTCAATAACCAACCCTATAACTAACTGTTAACTCACTTCTAACAGTTACAACAGAAAACTAACAAACTCTCAGATCATAACTAATCTATAACTACCATTGCAACTATCTTATAACAGAATGGGGACCAATTTGTAACTAACCTGAGAATGAATAAGCTGAACCAGTGGCCTATATAACAAGCTCCTCTCCCACCTGCAAGCTCTCTACACACTCACTCCACCATCTTTCCACAAATCATCATAGACACTTCATTCATCTTCATCATTCTTCACCCTTCTCATCTTGACACCTCACTTTCATCTCCCTTTCTTCAATTCATCTTCTTCAATCTCTTCACCACCTTCATCATTGATCATCAACCATTCTCTCATCTCCATACACATCACCCTTCAATCTCTCTCTCGATCCATGCTACACACTTTCACTCTCCCTTCACTTCCACCACCACCATCCACTCTTCATCATCTTCACTCTACCTTCATTCTTCATTCTCTATCTCCATTTTCACCTCTGAACCACGCCCATTCATCATCACCATCTTCAATCCGCACCTGCAAAATCATCACAAAACGAACTCAGAAAATCAACCTTCATCATTCATTCTTGGACCTGCAGAAGAACCACAATCTCCTTCACACGAAAACCTTCGAACAACTTTGATTTTCTCACCATCTCTGAATCTCTCTTCACCGCTTTTCAACCATCAGAATCTACAATCAAACTCTCCAACCATCACTTTCTTCATCATTAATCATCTTCATATGCAGCAACAGCCATATTGCATCTCAGAGGAGAGAAGAAGAAGATTCAAAAAGCAGAAAGAAAAAGAAGGAGACGCACCTGAGCCAAGGATTATTCTCGCGTTTATTTCGCGATTCAAACATCGGCAAGGAACGCAGATTCTTCACTCCGGTCTTCTTCGACGCTTCTCACTTCAGGTAAGCCTCAAAAATCCCTTTACTCCATTCATCTTTTTGCGCCATTCTCTTCACCATGACGTAGCCTGAGATATTAGTAGTTTTTCCCCTCTGATCTTTGACTCAATCTGAGCTTAGTGGTTGTGCATTTGCGAGTATGAATGATTTAGGGTTTAGGCCTTTCTCAGATTTTCGGAATTTAGGTTCACGATGAAATAAATCAAGGACAGGCGACGATAGATGAGTGTTAGGGCGCCATTCCGGTGTGTTCAATTGCTAGATAGGGCAAGCTCCGCCGCCTCCGGCGCGGCGGAGCGATTTCCGGCGAAAGTTTTATTTGAGGGAGATACGATAGAGAGAATTAGTATGAGAAGCTGAATCGTTACCAATCAACCCTAATTCCCCTCTTTCATTCATTTTCTTTTTTTTGTTTATTTTAATTAACTATTAATTCTATCTGAATAATTTTCTGAATGATAATGATGATGGACCGAAAACATGGTCTTAGGCCTGTACCGAATCTCTTCTTAGCACCCCTGAGGCCCATACTGCCATTGTTTGGCAAATCAATTCTGAAAACAAAAACGCCCTGGGGCCTATCCACCTGGGTCTGTGCCTAATTGATATTCACCACCATGATTCAGTTTACACCCCCTGTTTCCATTAATATTTTTAGGTTCTATTAGTTTTTTTTGCCATTTCTTTTTAGTGAATAAAAGCTAATTTTTTTCCTATGAATTTTGAGACTTTAACATAATTTTTGACATAAAAAATAATCACAAAAATATTAGTCTAGGCTATTCTTTTAATCCTTTTTGCTTAATTAGAATTCATTTTTCTCCTATAAAAACCATAAAAATAAATAGTATCTTTTAATTCATTTTCACACTATATTTTGAATCTTTTGTTTTCATGTTTTGTGCTATATTTTCAAGTTAGTCTTTTAGTTAATTTTGCACTAATTTTGCATCATGCTTACTTGTGATTTTTTTCTTGTAGTTTTATCTTGTAACTTCACTTGTATATTCTTTTAGAATCTTAGGACCCATAATTCATAACTTTTAGGTTAGGCTTCCCCTTGAAATCCTATAATTTAGGTAGACTTTAATTAGACAATTTAGGACTTAGAATCATCTTTTAGATTAAGTTCTTTTCCTTTTTCTTTTCAACTTTAAAACATTAATAAAGGACGACGCGAATCATGCTAAATGCCTTTTTTAGTGTGAAAGAAATGATTGGGGCGTAGGCCCCGATGTATGTTCTTTCCCACTTAGCGGAAGAGAAATGATTGAGGCGTAGGCCTCGATGTATTTCTTAACCGTTATTTAGAGAAACGATTGTGGCGTAGGCCTCGATGTGCATTCTCTAAATATTCAAAAATTGTATTTCATTTAGAGAAACGATTGTGGCGTAGGCCTCGATGTGCATTCTCTAATTATTCAAAAACTGTATTTCATTTAGAGAAACGATTGTGGCGTAGGCCTCGATGTGCATTCTCTAAATATTCAAAAAAAACTCTTTTTTTATAGCATGATTCGAGTCACAAATTAATTTCCCTTAAAAGACACTTAACCAAAAACACTTCAAAATATCTAATAAAGGCTCAGACCTAAACAAAGTAAGGAAGTGATGCGAAGCCTTGTAGTAGGTTTTCGTCCATCATGGAATTACACCTAAAAAACACAAACCAATCATCTCTCTTCTCTCTCTTGCCTCCGAGGCATTCTTTCTCCTAATCGGACACGTTATTTCCGCTCCATTCCCAGCTTAAGACTCCAGAGGTCGAGCAGTGGAGTTTGAATGTAACTGTTCAACTAAAAAACACAAAAACAAACAAGAACATGTGAGCCGAACTACGACACTCTGATTCCTGAAAAGGATACGTAGGCATTAGGTCGCGGGGCCTAAGCGAGCACAACTATTTATAAACCTTATTTTCCCCGTGTTTCTTTTCTTTCATTTGCATGCATTCCCTTAGTAATTAAGCCTTAGATTTATACACCCTTAGAATAGAACAAACATAGGTGGATACCATCGAGTACGATGGGCGTGAGGGGTGCTAGCACCTTCCCCTTGCGTAACCGACTCCCGTACCTTATCTCTGGTCGCAAGACCTTCTCTTATCCTTATTCTAGGTTTTCTGATATTCCTTTCCCTTATGGGATAAATATATTGGTGGCGACTCTGTTCATTTTTCGCGAGCGTGCGACAGCTGGCGACTCTGCTGGGGAAGTGATAGACCTGTGCTGGTCCATTCTTAGCAAGTCGATCCTAGCCTTTGTTTGTTTCTTTTCTTTGGGTGTTTTTCTTTATTTGTTTATATGCTTACATCCTGTGTATATATGTTTGTATATCATGTTTATTCCTGTTTGCATATCATATTTACTTTCCGCATGCATCTGGACTATATTATGGGTCCCCGTGGGGACCACATATTTTCTCTGTTTGCAGGTTGGGTGGGATGTTCTATGAGGTAAAAGGCCCAATACCCAGGCCATGAGTGATACCTTAGGAACTAGGAATAGAGTGGCCATGACGGACAGAAGACGTATGTCTAATTGATCCGATCATGTATCCACGGGCAGAGCTTGGTTGAACGAGGCAATATCGTATGATTGCGCCTACTTTCAATCCTCTGTTGGCTTTTTGACCTACCATATACTAGATCCTACCTGTGAGAGGGGTTGGGAATTTTGTTTTGTAGGAAAACATGCCTCCATCCTACCTTAAACCATTCAGACTATCTATCATAATCAACGTCGAACCTCTGAATCTGGAGGTTTGACCTTATGTGACTTTTGCAAAGGTTATTTATCAGAATCAACGTCGAACCTCTGAATCTAGAGGGTTTGACCATCTTTGACTTATGCACAAGCTATTTATTCAGAAAGCAACGTCGAACCTCTGAATCTGGAGGATTCGACCATATCTTATTGACCATGAGAAGTTGTTATCCAAGAGGCCTTGATCCTTGATCCTGATTTATGTTGCATTTGCATCATCATTAACATTTTGCATTCATGCCTGTGCATTCATGGTTACCAATACTCTTACCTATTTCTCTACATCAGATCAGTCAAGACGATTCCTCCACACCGATATCTGACAAGAGCTCACAGAAGAAGAATCATGGAGAATTACGAACAAGATCAAGCTGCCATTAGAGAAGAGATGGATCAAATGAAAACTAAGGTCGATGCTATCCTGGAAGCTATCCAAGCCTTGCGAACTGAAAGGGTTCCTGCTACACAAGAGATTCCCGTTGTTGGTAACCAAGCTGCTGCTAGCCAACTTGAGGTCGTTCCACCTTCTTCTACTCCATTTGAGTTCCAAGCAAGGACTAATGCTACTCTTGGGATGCCATTCAACTTCATGACTGTTGATACCCTTGGAGCTCCAAACCAAGGTGGGACTATACCCGTGACTTCTGGAGCAATGACTATGGCTGATCCCGTCTTCCCACTCCCTGTGCCACCTTCTCAAACAGATATTCCTATTCCTGCTTTCTGTGGTACTCGTTCTGCTAACCCAGAAATGCAAACAATACCAACTGCTGAAAGAGCTCGACCCGTTGAGAAATCTGCTGAGAAGTACAAAATCCTTGAGGAAAGAATTCGAGCCATTGAAGGATTTAGTGCCTATGGGATGGATGCTGAGGATATGTGTCTAGTTCCTAATCTGGTTGTCCCTCCTAAGTTCAAGACTCCCGACTTCCAGAAGTACAAGGGTTTGAGCTGTCCGAAGAGCCATATCATCATGTATTGTCGTAAGATGGCTTCTCACATCCACAACGACTCATTGCTCATTCACTGCTTCCAAGATAGCTTATCTGGGGCATCTCTGAACTGGTATATGAATCTGGAGCGTAATAGAATCCGATCTTGGAAGGATTTGTCTGATGCTTTCCTCAAGCAATATCAGTATAACATTGACATGGCACCGACTAGGTTGCAACTTCAGAATCAAGTGCAAAGGACCAATGAGACATTCAAAGAGTATGCTCAGAGGTGGAGAGAAATGGCTGCTCAAGTGAATCCACCACTTTCTGAATCCGAACTGGTTGACATGTTCATGAACACTCTTCAAGGACATTACTATGAGAGAATGGTTGGTAGTGTTTCTTCTGGTTTCTCCGATCTAGTCAGGATTGGTGAAAGAATTGAGAATGGTTTGAAAATTGGTAAGATCCAGAATCCCGCCAATGCTGCTGCTGCAAACCAATATGGGTACAAGAAACCTCAGGGTAACTTTGTCAAGAAGAAAGAAGGAGAGACCAGTGCCACCTATGCTCAAGATCAAGCTCCTCGCTATCAAGTGGCCGCCACCGCCCCTCAAGCTTATGTGGCACCTGTTGGTCAACAACCTTGGGTCCCTTATCAACAATATGTCCAACAACAACAACAAGGTTTCCAACAACAAGGTTATCAGCAGAGACAAGGTCAACAAAGGCAGAATAGGCCTAAAAGGGTGTATGATCGTGTACCAATGACCTATAGCCAACTTCTCGCCGCCTTGCTTGATCAAAAACTGATTCAATTAGCTGAAGCGAGGCCTCCTCCTGATCCTCTCCCTCCAAATTACAAGATTAATGCCAAGTGTGAATTCCACTCTGGAGGATCTGGTCACACCACTGAAGAGTGCAGAGTTCTCAAAGACAAGGTTCAGGATCTGCTTGATGCAAAGGAGATTACATTCACACCTGCGGCACCTAATGTGATCAACAATCCCATGCCACCTCACAATGGAGCTTCCACCAGTGGAACATGAAGACTTTTATGTTTGTCAGAAAACATTTCATTTGCATTAGAATAAGGCCAAACTTGCCATTGTATAGATTTCTTTAGTATTTTCAATTGTACTACTTTTGTTGTTATCAAGTACTATCCATTGTAAGAAACTCATTCTGTTTGAATAAATAAAAATGTAATATACATGTTTTTCTCAAATCATTTCATCTTTGTTATTATGTTCATTGATACTTCACTCATTTGTCTTAAGCAACTAAAAAAGGAGAATGATGAAAATCAAAAACACATGAATCACTAATTGTATGCCTTTGGAACAAGATCCTGCTGACGATGTACAGGCATTGTTTCCATTCCTAAACACCGGAGTTATAAGGAAGTGAAACCTTCGTCAACCCCTTTGAGCCTAAGGAGTAGTAGTTTCTTCTCAAAAAATACAAAAACCCTCAATCTTAACCAGGGGCAGGGTAGTCTTCAGTTAGTGCGACCGAGCGCTCAACTTTCAGGTATTCCATCAGAGGATCAATCATATTCCATCTATCACAACAAAAGAAGAAGAGCACATTACACAATGGATGTCTCCCATTCACTAAGAACAAAGGCAGTCATAACCTTTTCATCAAGTCAGTCACAAAAATCATACAACTTGTTCCCAAACGAGGCAAAAAAAAAAGGAGTGAAAAGAAAGTATTGAATCATGATCAAAAAAAAAAGAAAGAAACAATAGCCCGCTAAGTCAAAAAGAAAGGAAAAGCTTTGAAGCAAATGACTTAGGAAAAAATTAGGGCATATCCCGCTGGACAACGAACACCAATATTCAAAAGAAATTTTTTGTCCAGGCAAAAGTTAGGGAAAACAAAAGACAAAAGCAAAAGAAGAATCCTCCAAGGGACAAGTTTTTGTGACCATCAACGAAAGCACCAAAGGGTGACTGCCACCTCCATCGAAGTCATAAAAGATCCTCATCCATCACAATCCTTCCTGAAAGGTGAACACTCGTGTCAAACTAGCTGAACGTAGGACTGGAGAACATCACGAAGAAGGGGTGGGTTAAGTAGAACTTGAGCCTTTATCCTTTGTTTCTCAAACCGTGAACTTGGCCACGTTACAACCCTCAAAAGTCCTAATTGAAGCAGGGTTTGTTCTGAAAGCATACAAATTGTAAAATCATGTCAAAACTGACTCCTAATGTTGCTTATCACTTGTGTTAGTATCAGTACAACATTTTGACAGATACAACTTTTCTTTTGAGATTAACATGTGCATTGCATTCTCATTATCTTTTTCAAAACAGAATTGTCTCTAATTTGAAAGCAAGTACTTGATACCAAGGAAAGTTCAACGTTGAAATTTCATCGAGTAATCTTACAAGGGCAAAGGTTGGTCACCCATTGAGCAAATATCTGAAGAATCCATTCGGTGGAAGAGTTCCTTTCAATATGGGGCATTCATTCCTTGATCTACACTGGGGCAGACCATTACAAATCTCCATGATTCAAGCTTTATCAAAGTTCTTTCTCAAAAGATCCTACAAGCTGGGGCAAGCTAGTAACAATTCATCTCTTCATCTTCAATCAAGTGTCAGATATCGAGATAGGTGTCGAGGAGTCAAGCTAAGCACCCCACCTTCACAAGTTCTATCCTTCAAACATAGGCACTATCCATCCACTCCTAGTATCATGGAAACAATCATTCCATTCATAATCATACATACATCATGCATATCACTGCATTCTCATTATCATATCTCCCACAATAATCCAATAATCAATAATGCAGGGGCATCCACCCCACCTTGATTCTTAAACAGAGTTTCAGAACTCCACCTAATCTATTCCACACAAAGCAGAAACCCCGATCAATCGATCAGTACACTACATATAGAAATCATTGCATTGCATCTCCAGAAGTGCATAAAACAAATCAAACATTGCATGTGAAGCATAAGCCAAGTTACTCGTCAGATGGGTTCTCTATAAGCATTCAAGTTGATATTCCACTGGATCACTCAGAGTTACCATTGTGGTGTCATCTCTCAAAGTCAATCATGTTCATCTTTCTTCAACCCAGAGTTGATGTGTTTGTGTTCAACCCATAGTTGACGGTTATCTCTTATTCAACCCAGAGTTGATCCTTGTCTTTTTCCCACTCAACCCAGAGTTGACGGTCATCCTTTATTCAATCCAGAATTGACTTCTCCTTTTTCCCACTCAACCCAGAGTTGACGGTTATCTCCTATTCAACCCAGAGTTGATCCTTGTCTTTTTCCCACTCAACCTAGAGTTGACGGTCATCCTTTATTCAATCCAGAATTGACTTCTCCTTTTTCCCACTCAACCCAGAGTTGACGGTTATCTTTTGTCTTTTCCTACTCAACCCAGAGTTGACGGTTACCTTTTGTCTTTCCCACTCAACCCAGAGTTTACAGTTATCCTTTTTCTTTCCCCACTCAACCCAGAGTTGACGATTATCCTTTATTATTTCTTACTCAACCCAGAGTTAACTGTCATCTTTTGTCTTTCCCATTCAACCTAGAGTTGACGGTCATCATTTGTCCTTCCCCACTCAACATAGAGTTGACGGTTATCTTATCTATCCCTTCTCAACCCAGAGTTGACGGTTATTTCTAATTGTTCATCTTTCCTCTTTCAACCCATAGTTATTATCCAATCCCTTATCCAACCCAGAGTTGACTTCCCTTCATTCTTCGACCCAGAGTCGACCCACTTTTCTTCTTCAGCCCAAAGTTGAGTTCTATTTCATTTCTAACCCAGAGATAATTTGTTCAACCCAGAGTTGATACAATCTTCCTCAATGGATCACATCTCTAATCAGGCAAATTTTCAGGTTCTCTTGATATTTAATCTTCTTCCACCTTCAATGTTCGAAAGGCTAGCGCCAATCTCACCTTCAGGTTTAAGATGATTAAATAGGGGCAGCTGTTGCACCCCAAAATTTGCCCATCCAGTTTTACTTTTAACTAGCTTATTGCTTCATAATCATTCGCATATTAGGTCATCTAATAGCATGCATCATTAATTAATAAATCTGATTGGGATCAAGGATCTAAAAAAAAATTAGGACTTCTACTTCATTCAAGCTTGATTTAGTTAGTTTTTCTTTGAATATTGAACTATGGAAGTAGGGTTTTGAAGTATGGGCACCATCTATTTCTTCTCTATCAAGCTACACGAGTATTCTTCATCCAAACTCATCAAGACAAGGATTAGGGTTTATTTCTCTACAAAGGCAAGAGAGTCGAGGTTCCTTATTCATGGCATTTGAGGTTGTCAATTCATTAATTGAAGTTATAGTGCAAGAAGTGATATGATATAAGCAGCAATTGTTTGTTCTCTCAGTTACTTATGACTTGATGTTTGTAATGCAAATTAATGTGAACTTGAGGTTGAAGTTAGGATTTCGGTAAGAAGGAAAGTTGGTTTGAATTCAAAGTTGAGTGATTTAATTCAAATTTGTGATCATGGTTCGTCGGGAATTAATTCAAGTCTGCTAAAAAAACGAAACATTTATTTATATGGTTTGTTGAAGCAAACAGCTTCAAGAGTCGAGTTCATCCATCATTACAACTTCTCTTTCGAACAATTGGAACAAAAAAAAAAAGAAGAGAAAATTCCATTTATTCAAGTAAAGGGATTCTATACAAGTGTTCATTATAGGATTTCAAATGCATTACATATCCAAAAAATATTTACAAATAAGTTCTTTACAAAATTTGAACAAAAAAGAATGCAATCAGTTCCTCCCAAGTCTTGGATAATTCAACCTGAACAGCTTCGACAAAACCGAATCATTGCAGCGCATCAAACCGGTCCGCAACCCGCAATAGTCCCATCCCGAAGCGACCTTGCCAGCTTCTCCACATTCTAAACAGGGTCCCTGCATATTCAAATAAAGAGAAGTTTCATACCAATACAAAAATCCAATAAAAACATGGCAGTCTCACACCATACAGCATTGCATCAGTCACAGTTCAGCACCAAAAACAGAAAGTAACCTCAATCAATTAACGTTCTATAAACCTGAATCCAATCAATGCTATGGCTGCCAAATCAGATTTACGGTAACAAATATCCTTGCTATACCAAAGTTATTACTGCTGCCATGAACAGAAATGCAGCCAAGTTCAGGAGACTGTGCAGTTTCGGAATGAACGGTTCCAACTTTGAATATGTTCACAGACCTGCAAAATATAAATTTGTGAATTGTTCAAAATTCGTCCGGATATGTGAAACTCAATACAAAAGCAAATCCAAGATTCAAGAAGCTGCTACCAACACCAAACTAATTATTTCATTAGCTTTTAACAAGCCATTCCCAACTTTCAGCCCTTTTTTTATTAACCTCACAATAGTCTCTAACCAATCATTTTACTAACAATTGCTATGTAACTAACTTTTCTAACAGTTTGTAACTGTCAATAACCAACCCTATAACTAACTGTTAACTCACTTCTAACAGTTACAACAGAAAACTAACAAACTCTCAGATCATAACTAATCTATAACTACCATTGCAACTATCTTATAACAGAATGGGGACCAATTTGTAACTAACCTGAGAATGAATAAGCTGAACCAGTGGCCTATATAACAAGCTCCTCTCCCACCTGCAAGCTCTCTACACACTCACTCCACCATCTTTCCACAAATCATCATAGACACTTCATTCATCTTCATCATTCTTCACCCTTCTCATCTTGACACCTCACTTTCATCTCCCTTTCTTCAATTCATCTTCTTCAATCTCTTCACCACCTTCATCATTGATCATCAACCATTCTCTCATCTCCATACACATCACCCTTCAATCTCTCTCTCGATCCATGCTACACACTTTCACTCTCCCTTCACTTCCACCACCACCATCCACTCTTCATCATCTTCACTCTACCTTCATTCTTCATTCTCTATCTCCATTTTCACCTCTGAACCACGCCCATTCATCATCACCATCTTCAATCCGCACCTGCAAAATCATCACAAAACGAACTCAGAAAATAAACCTTCATCATTCATTCTTGGACCTGCAGAAGAACCACAATCTCCTTCACACGAAAACCTTCGAACAACTTTGATTTTCTCACCATCTCTGAATCTCTCTTCACCGCTTTTCAACCATCAGAATCTACAATCAAACTCTCCAACCATCACTTTCTTCATCATTAATCATCTTCATCTGCAGCAACAGCCATATTGCATCTCAGAGGAGAGAAGAAGAAGATTCAAAAAGCAGAAAGAAAAAGAAGGAGACACACCTGAGCCAAGGATTATTCTCGCGTTTATTTCGCGATTCAAACATCGGCAAGGAACGCAGATTCTTCACTCCGGTCTTCTTTGACGCTTCTCACTTCAGGTAAGCCTCAAAAATCCCTTTACTCCATTCATCTTTTTGCGCCATTCTCTTCACCATGACGTAGCCTGAGATATTAGTAGTTTTTCCCCTCTGATCTTTGACTCAATCTGAGCTTAGTGGTTGTGCATTTGCGAGTATGAATGATTTAGGGTTTAGGCCTTTCTCAGATTTTCGGAATTTAGGTTCACGATGAAATAAATCAAGGACAGGCGAGGATAGATGAGTGTTAGGGCGCCATTCCGGTGTGTTCAATTGCTAGATAGGGCAAGCTCCGCCGCCTCCGGCGCGGCGGAGCGATTTCCGGCGAAAGTTTTATTTGAGGGAGATACGATAGAGAGAATTAGTATGAGAAGCTGAATCGTTACCAATCAACCCTAATTCCCCTCTTTCATTCATTTTCTTTTTTTTGTTTATTTTAATTAACTATTAATTCTATCTGAATAATTTTCTGAATGATAATGATGATGGACCGAAAACATGGTCTTAGGCCTGTACCGAATCTCTTCTTAGCACCCCTGAGGCCCATACTGCCATTGTTTGGCAAATCAATTCTGAAAACAAAAACGCCCTGGGGCCTATCCACCTGGGTCTGTGCCTAATTGATATTCACCACCATGATTCAGTTTACACCCCCTGTTTCCATTAATATTTTTAGGTTCTATTAGTTTTTTTTGCCATTTCTTTTTAGTGAATAAAAGCTAATTTTTTTCCTATGAATTTTGAGACTTTAACATAATTTTTGACATAAAAAATAATCACAAAAATATTAGTCTAGGCTATTCTTTTAATCCTTTTTGCTTAATTAGAATTCATTTTTCTCCTATAAAAACCATAAAAATAAATAGTATCTTTTAATTCATTTTCACACTATATTTTGAATCTTTTGTTTTCATGTTTTGTGCTATATTTTCAAGTTAGTCTTTTAGTTAATTTTGCACTAATTTTGCATCATGCTTACTTGTGATTTTTTACTTGTAGTTTTATCTTGTAACTTCACTTGTATATTCTTTTAGAATCTTAGGACCCATAATTCATAACTTTTAGGTTAGGCTTCCCCTTGAAATCCTATAATTTAGGTAGACTTTAATTAGACAATTTAGGACTTAGAATCATCTTTTAGATTAAGTTCTTTTCCTTTTTCTTTTCAACTTTAAAACATTAATAAAGGACGACGCGAATCATGCTAAATGCCTTTTTTAGTGTGAAAGAAATGATTGGGGCGTAGGCCCCGATGTATGTTCTTTCCCACTTAGCGGAAGAGAAATGATTGAGGCGTAGGCCTCGATGTATTTCTTAACCGTTATTTAGAGAAACGATTGTGGCGTAGGCCTCGATGTGCATTCTCTAAATATTCAAAAATTGTATTTCATTTAGAGAAACGATTGTGGCGTAGGCCTCGATGTGCATTCTCTAATTATTCAAAAACTGTATTTCATTTAGAGAAACGATTGTGGCGTAGGCCTCGATGTGCATTCTCTAAATATTCAAAAAAAACTCTTTTTTTATAGCATGATTCGAGTCACAAATTAATTTCCCTTAAAAGACACTTAACCAAAAACACTTCAAAATATCTAATAAAGGCTCAGACCTAAACAAAGTAAGGAAGTGATGCGAAGCCTTGTAGTAGGTTTTCGTCCATCATGGAATTACACCTAAAAAACACAAACCAATCATCTCTCTTCTCTCTCTTGCCTCCGAGGCATTCTTTCTCCTAATCGGACACGTTATTTCCGCTCCATTCCCAGCTTAAGACTCCAGAGGTCGAGCAGTGGAGTTTGAATGTAACTGTTCAACTAAAAAACACAAAAACAAACAAGAACATGTGAGCCGAACTACGACGCTCTGATTCCTGAAAAGGATACGTAGGCATTAGGTCGCGAGGCCTAAGCGAGCACAACTATTTATAAACCTTATTTTCCCCGTGTTTCTTTTCTTTCATTTGCATGCATTCCCTTAGTAATTAAGCCTTAGATTTATACACCCTTAGAATAGAACAAACATAGGTGGATACCATCGAGTACGATGGGCGTGAGGGGTGCTAGCACCTTCCCCTTGCGTAACCGACTCCCGTACCTTATCTCTGGTCGCAAGACCTTCTCTTATCCTTATTCTAGGTTTTCTGATATTCCTTTCCCTTATGGGATAAATATATTGGTGGCGACTCTGTTCACATTTCGCGAGCGTGCGACACCATGCAAGATGTGCTTATCATTCGAATAGTCCTGGTCATGATACAGAGGATTGTTGGCAATTGAAGCGCAAGATTCAAGACCTCATTGATGACAAGATCATTGACTTTAACTCACTTGAGAAGCCTTACATGGCTAACGATGTGTACAATCTGAAAGGGCGTAATGAACACAACCAATATGTGGGGGCAGTTCTGATCTCCACACCGACCCCACAACAAAGTCGTCTAAATAAGCAAAGCACGCTTAAGCGTCAGTTCACAAAGATCAATATGTCACTGGCTCAGGTATTGCAGCATCTGCTGAAGGAAAACTTGATTACTATAAGGGATCCTCCCGTGAAACCCAACACTTCTGCTCCTAGCTATAAGCCCGATGCAAGGTGCGCATATCATTCCGATAGTCCTGGACATGACACCAATAATTGTTGGTCGTTAAAAAACAAGACCCAAGATATGATTGATGCTGGTGAAATTGAGTTCAACTCTCCCAAGACTCCTTTGTTGATCACCACTCCCATGCCTAATCATGACAAGACTGATTGATGTCTAGACGGACGAACTTTTGGATCATTAGTTTTACTTTCATTCGCGTAAATTCTATTATGTTTGTTTAAACATTCGACTTATGATAGAAATTATCTATTTTAATAACCGTCATTAGTGCATTGCATATGCTCGTCTTGAATAAATTATTTCGCTATCACTCGTTTTAAATTGTGTATTTACTTTGCATATGTTTTGTGCTTATTCAACTCCTGCTAAGCTGTAAGCCTTTTGAGGGAGAATGACGAAAACGATACCGCAACTTCACACAGTATGCTTTTGAACAGACTATGTTGACGATGTACAGGCATTGTTTCAATTCCTAAACAGTGGAGATATAAGGATGTTAATCCCTCGTCAACCCCTTTGAGCCTAAGAAGTAGAAGTTTCTTTCTGGTACTAATTAAAACCCTTGATCATAACCTGGGGCAGGGTAGTTCTCAGTTAATTTGACTGTGCATTCTATTTTTAGAGAATCATTCAGTACACCTTTCAACAAAGGTTTCAATCACAAGCGTTCATCCGCACACATCAAAGAAGTGTTGGAGACGTCAATCAAAAGCCAATGATGGTTCATCAATCATTAAGCAAGGCAATCAATAATCTTTCAAAAAAAAATGATGATGAAAAAACATATATACAAAGAAAAGCCTGCTAAGTCAAAATCAAAAAGATGACTTAGGCAAAAATCAAGGCATCCCGCTGACTGTAAGCTCAAAATAGACAGTTCATGCAAAAGTTAGGGATATCAAAAAGATGAAAAATGAGAAGTCAATAAATTCCTGAACAACACAATGTTGTGACTACCAAAAGGAAGAAGTGACTGCCACCTCAAAAGTTATCTTTGCTCGTGAACCATCATCATTATCAAAGGTGCAAATCCAAAAGTCTCTTGGAACCTGAATGCATAAGTTGAATTAACTGAGCATAGGATCGAAGAACATCACGAAGATGGGGATGGGTATAAATAAATTTGTTGAGCCATTATCCTTTGTTTCTTAAACCGTGAACCAAGCCACGCTACAACCCTCGAAAGTCCTAACTGAAGCATGGTTAGTTCGAAAGCATACTATCACAACAAAGGTATCCCGACTCCTTAAGGTTTACCACAAATGCTGAGTCGATGTTTCGTTTCTACAAAAATAGCATGTTTTTACAAAAATCACACTTTTACATCCCTTGTTTTAATGTTTTTTCAACATACTCAAGACAGACGTATGCATTGCATCTCATGAATTCATTATTAAACATATTCTGCTACATAATTTCAAATGTTGGCATCAGAAAGAATTTGCACAGGGTTCAACTAATAACTGAAAGTTATCCCGACTGATAATATTACTCCAAGAAGCCATGTCTCTTACGTATACAAGGGGCACGACACATTCTGCCCAATCAATTTGGGGCAATCAAGTCAATATTCCAAGAATCTCTCAAATGACAAACAGTCAAAGGCATATATCCCAAGTGGATTTCCAACTATTCCTCTGATCAATTTGGGGCAATCGAGTCAAGATTCCGAGGATCTCTCAAGGACGCCGAGACAATCAGGGGCATGCATCCAAGTAGATCTGAAGCTACTTCCCAACCAACATGGGATATTGTCTTTGGCCTATGATTACTAGGGGCATATCGCCCATAGCGCACGTCTCATAAAGTCCTCGCTAGGCGAATCTTTTCAAAGTCTCTACTAGCGGGGGCAAATCTATGCAAGTCCAGTTTGACATCTTGATCAATACTCAGCGGTGTGTCCTAATCAAATCCAGGAATGGTAGTTACTATAATACCGGGGGCAATGTTCAAGGCATCCATGCCTTCCCACATCTCTGATTTCACAAGATCATATCCCCACAGAGCAATTCTCAAGAAGATATCTTCAAACATACTCGTCCCGACAAAGACATGACTCCCCAACAGAGTTTACATCTTCAACCCTACCGGTTCTCCAACACTTTTCTCTTCTCCAACATGGTGTATTAATATCTCTAATCCCCAATCAGGGTACATCAAGTTACTGATCGTCCCCAAGCAGAAATCATAAATCCCCAGTTGAGCATCTTCAAGATAAGATCAAACATCAAAATTACAATGACATGGAGATCCACCTTCTCAATCAAGATGTGTCAAATAGCATAAATCATAGTCATACGTCATAAATCATAAACATATTCATACAATTGCATACATGTTCATACATAATACATAATGCATCGCGACAAATGCGTACATAACATGCAAGGTTCTCATTTATTTTGAGAATCCCGTCACATAAACGCATTACATGCATCATGACATGGCATAAAAAAACTAACTTTGCCTTTTTCAGGTTACTGCTGCAGTCAAATAAACAACTTCAAAACCTTTCGAATCTAAGTCGATACCTTGGACGGTTCCTTAATGATCTACCTTTGGATCTAAGTCGATACCTTGGACGGTTCCTTAATGATTTACCTTCGGATCTAAGTCGATACCTTGGACGGTTCCTTAATGATCTACCTTTGGATCTAAGTTGATACCTTGGACGGTTCCTTAAATGATCTACCTTTGGATCTAAGTCGATACCTTGGACGGTTCCTTAAATGATCTACCTTCGGATCTAAGTCGATACCTCAGACGGTTCCTTAATGATATACCTTTGGATCTAAGTCGATACCTTGGACGGTTCCTTAATGATCTACCTTTGGATCTAAGTCGATACCTTGGACGGTTCCTTAATGATCTACCTTCGGATCTAAGTCGATACCTTGGACGGTTCCTTAATGACCTACCTTCGGATCTAAGTCGATACCTTGGACGGTTCCTTAATGATCTACCTTCGGATCTAAGTCGATACCTTGGACGGTTCCTTAATGATCTACCTTCGGATCTAAGTCGATACCTTGGACGGTTCCTTAAATGATCTACCTTCGGATCTAAGTCGATACCTTGGACGGTTCCTTAAATGATCTACCTTCAGATTTAAGTCGATACCTCAGACGGTTCCTTAAACAATCAACTTTTCAAAATCTAAAGCGGAGACCTCGGACGGTTCCGTAACGATCAACATTCAAAATCTAAAAGCGGTAACCTCAGACGGTTCCGTAACGGTCAACGCGCAAAGATCTAATCCATCTACCACGAACAGTAATGACACGATCAACATTTAAACAACTACTTCTCAAACACTTCAAACATAGTCTAAGGCATGCTCACCAGGATGGCATCTTTAAGCCCATCTCCGACAAAAGCCCCTTCATCTTCAGCTAGGGCAAATTCTTGGGTATTCTAGTGTTCAATCCTCTTCTACCCTCAAATTCCGACAGGCGCACATGCCAGTCTACATCTTCAGATATAAGAAAATTGAACAGGGGCAACTGTCATACCCCAAAATTTTCCCATACTATTTCTCCTATTCAAATTCAAATCAATACATAAAACATTCTCCTATACAAGGCTCAGAGACTAGGGTTTGGTTTGTTCAAAGGAAAATCAATGAATCAATGGCTCCAAGGCATCCCATATGGCTCAAAGTATCTTACATTACCTCTATGTCAAGTATCAAGTCTCAGCTTAAAAGATTGATCACTCAAATGTTCAGAAAGTCAACAGTCGACTGGGTTGACCTAAAAGTCAACTGTGGGCGAAGTAAAGTCAAAACTCCTGATTTTTTTGTCAAGATCCTAATATTGAAGTATCATTCACTATTTGATCAAGTATTGATCATGGTTCATCAAGGAAAGATAAAAAATCAACAGTTCAAAAAGTTTCTAAATTAGGGTTTGTATGGGAGAAAGTCAACTGAACTTTGACCAGCCATAACTCTCACATGGAACATCAGAAAATTTCCATCCAAAGCTCATCTTGAAGGAAATTGGATTCTCTACAAATTTGTCTCTCATATGCCAAGCCTACAAATGCTCCATTTGAGAGATATGGACCGAAACATTATAGGTCCTTTTCAAAAGTCAACCAAAAGACATTTTTTTCAAAAGGACACACAAGGATTATGGAAAATAATTTTGATATGAGACCAAAGACACTGGTTAGAGGACTCTTTAAGGTTTCTAAAAAGTCCTAGAACTCCTCCATACCTCAAAAATTGAGAGAGATAGGCCTTGTCAAAGTTGGACTATTTTGGAGAGAAAATGTGAAAAGAAAAGGTTCAAAATGAATTTCTTTGCAAAGAGGCCCAACTTTTTATGGCCCAATCTTGTTACTCAAGTCATCTAGAAGCTCCAACCTCTATGCCACGAAATTTTGATTATTATTTGATTTTTAGTGAATTTTTATTCATTAAAAAATTGATGAAAATCAAAGATTTAAAGAAATTATGGAGAGATTTGATTTAATCTTAATTACCAATCAATCCAATCATCAAAATCACACTCTATAAGATACAAAATTCGTGCACAAGCTTTAAGGAGAATAAACATCCATTTTTGGAAAGATTTTATCAATATTTACAAAAGATTATTTTTGCATTCAAGGCAATATATCTTTCCTTTGTTTTTGACCAAAACCCTAGTACACTCATATATATATATATATATATATATATATATATATATATATATATATATATATATATATATATATATATATATATATATATATATATATATATATATATATACAAACATGCTGAGCCAAGAGGAGAGGACGAAAAAAGTTGGCCAAGAGAGTAGGATTCAAAGCTTCCAAAATTTCTCAAACTAGGGCACGTGACAAAAATTGCTTCAGCCAGTTTCAATACAAAATAACAATCTCAAATCATTCCTGAGGTAAGATAAGGTAAGATTGTGTCGTTCTTGAGCCTTTATAGCATCTATAATGTGCAGACCAATTTCACATATTCTACATGTTCTTTCTTTTTTCGTATCTCTCTCATTACCATGTTCTAATGCGTTTGGATGGCATATTTGAGTTCAAGATGGAGTTTAGAGAGGAACTGAACCATTGGAGTGAAGCTCTTGTACCCTAAACGTGAGGTACCATTGTTAGGGCACAAGGAAAAAGAGTATTCGTGTTTTACGATCCAGGCCGTTTCAGACCAAGATAATGTCACCACGAGATTTGTAGGGCCCAATACAGTGGATCTAGTTTGTTGGTTTCTGCACTTCACTTTGTTTTTTGCAGGTTAAGTCGCGTAAAAAAAAAGATGATGAATGCAAGGAGAATCCGCAGGTAATGCGGCAAGTGAATCCACAGGTGTTTCCGCAGCGCCACATGTAGAAGATGATGCATAAAGGCCACTGGATTGCTTTTCTTTTTTTTTTATTTTATTTATTTAGTTCAATTTCAACTATTTATTTATTACTATTTTATTTATTTTTCACCCAAATTTCTTTTTGTTTTTTTTTTAAATTCTTTCTATTTAATGATAAAAATATTTTTCTATTTAAGAAAGATTAAATTTTTTTAAATTATTTTTACTCATATATTTAATAATTAACTTAAATTAGATGTTTAATTATTTAGTTAGGATTAGATAATCTAATCGAAAAAAATATTTTGTCATAATCAATTTTTAGGTTTGTTAACCTCCAGTGAGGCAGAATGCTTGTTTTTGCTATTTTCAACTTGTTTTTGGTTCTAACTCTTCTTCTACTCCTTTCTTTTGATATTTTCTTTGAATCACAAATTAGAGGCCTAATTTCTCTCTAATTTCAATGGACTTAGGGCGTCGATAGGATGAGAATCCAAATTCGCAAAATTATGTGATTGAAATTATGGATGAAAGGAGCTTTTAATGTGGTTCCATCTTTTGTTTCTCTTTATTTTGATCGATGAAAGTCTTAACACTGTGAGAATTCTTATGGATTCTTAGTAAAGACTGGATCACTCACCATTTTCTTTTCGTGCGGTATTGCTTTCGGAGAATGATCTACATATCATTCCTCTTGCATGCATTAGCACATAAAGTTTTGACCGGCCTCGTTGTAGGGTGATTTCTACATAAATCACTTGGCGATCTGCTTAACATAGCGCAATATTTCGTTTCCCGAATAAAAAAAGATCAAACATGGAAGAGAATTGTATGCGGTTGATTTAGGACTTATGGAAATTTATCGTGTAGTCGCTATGATTCTATCAAGCTTCTGATAAGCTCCCATTGAATCTAAATCCGAGAACATCCTTCACTCACCATCGATCTTTCTTACTAACTTTGATAACATACTTGACAAGTTTTAAGATGGTTATCTTTAACATCTAACAACTGACTTTAATTTTCGCACTTTATTATACCGCTCTTTATATTTCTCGCTTTATCGCTTTATTTTATCATTTCATCATATTTACATTCCGCTATTTTTTCTTTGTCCATTTGGACGTTTATATTCCGCTATTTTCTCTTTGTCCATTTGGACATATGTTTATGTTTCCGCCATTTTCTCTTTGTCCACTTGGACCATACTTTACTTTTATGCTAAAACACTAATAAATAACAAAAAAAATCTAAAAACACCTAAGGCTCTCTTTTGGACTATGGGCTACTATCCCTAGCATGTTGGAGATTCGGACTTATGGACTTAGTGCCTCTGGACCCTTATTCTGTTGTTACTCTGTGATTGTTCTGTCTGTCTGGCATTGGATTGTTGTCTGTTTATGTGTGCAGGTATTTCCTTGAAAGCCCTTGATGGTTAATTCCAAGGCATTGAGATAAGGATTTTACCCGAAAACAGCCGTTACTCTGCCCGATTTTTGTCAGAATTTTAATGTGCTTAATGCAAAGTGGTGCTAAGATCATAATTTCATCCGGATCCCCAAGTGATGATGTTTGGTTTAGTATTGATATTCCAAAGGATGGGAAATCTACCTTGACTCATAATGTCAAGTGTTGGCTTCTTCTTCGGTTATACCGTTTCTTTCCTTAGCTTTTATTTTACGCAATAGGATAGCCTCTTCATCTCCTCCCATTCTTAAATTTTCAAAATCATCTCCCTTTTTCCAAAATATTCTTATGTTTGTAAAACATTTTTAAAACCTTTTCTTTTAAAATATCTTTTGCCTTCAATGGCCTTTTTTTTTCTTCAAAAGTTTAGACACTATTAATTGTCGAAACGAGTGGTTATACCCCACGATTTTGAAATTGATTGATATAATGAGATCTTTTCTACGTGAGAGAGCTAGTGGCATACTCGTTGATTTTTTATCCGAGTTGGAGCCCTTCTTTCATTTGCGATGCAAAGAATTCATTTGTTCTCATGCTCAAGATCAATGGCTGAGTATTTCTCTCCGACGACGATAAAGTGTTTATTCGTTTTTAAAATGTTTTCCCTTTAAGCGGAACTACAATAGCTCTGACTTCTCCATTGCACCAAGGAGGTATGTAGGCACAAGGCTTAACGTCTTGCCGAGCTTATTTTAAAAATAAAACAAACCGTTTTTTAGCACACACGACACAGATTTTCAAAAAGGTTCCTGTGGAGTACCACAGATATGAGGGGTGCTTTAAACCTTCCCCTCATATAATTAACACCCGTACCTGAGATCTCTTTCTTGTTTTAAAAACAAAACTTTGGGTTTTTCGTTCTTTTCCCTTTTTCTTTGAAAAAATAAAGCGCGGTGGCGATTTCAAACGAAATATTGATTCGAGTCAATCCTATGGCTTCGATATCAGAATTTCCCCGCTACAGGTACGTCGACCTAGCAGGTCTTATTTATGCGTAGTATTTTTTGACTATGTCTGCGTTCACAGGGTGTGGAAAGTCTTCACCGTCCATAGTAGTGAGTATCATTGCTCCTCCAGAGAAGATTTTCTTGATTACAAATGGTCCCTCATAGGTGGGAGTCCACTTGCCCCTAGGATCACCTCGTGGTAGAATGATTCGCTTTATTACCAAGTCACCAGTCTGGTACGCTTGTTGCTTGACTCTTTTGTTGAACGCCTTGATCATACGCTTCTGATATAACTGCCCATGACAAACAGCCGCAAGTCTCTTCTCATCAATCAGGTTTATCTGGTCTAGTCGAGTTTGGATCCATTCATCTTCCTCTATCTCTGCATCTTTCATAATTCTTAGAGATGGAATCTGAACTTCAATCGGTAACACTGCTTCCATGCCATAGACTAGTGAAAATGGGGTTGCCCCAGTTGAGGTGCGTGCTGAAGTGCGGTAACCATGAAGAGTAAATGGTAACATCTCATGCCAATCTTTGTAAGTAACGATCATCTTCTGTATAATCTTCTTTATGTTTTTGTTGGTGGCCTCCACTGCACCATTCATCTTTGGTCTGTAGGGAGAAGAGTTGTGGTGTTTGATCTTGAACTGCGTGCAAAGTTCAGTAATCATTTTGTTGTTCAGGTTGGTACCGTTGTCTGCGATAATCCTTTCGGGGATACCATATCGACAAATAAGGTTGTGCTTAATGAATCGAGCCACCACATTCTTAGTAACGGAGGCGAATGAAGCAGCTTCTACCCATTTGGTGAAGTAATGAATGGCCACAAGGATGAAACGATGTCCATTGAAAGCAGTAGGTTTGATTTACCCGATCATATCGATGCCCCACATTGCAAAAGGCCAAGGAGCGGTCATGACATTTAATGGAACTGGAGGTACGTGTACTTTGTCAGCATATATCTGGCTTTTGTGGCACGTTCTAGAATGTCGATGGCAGTCAGTTTCCATAGTGGACCAGTAGTAGCCCACTCTCAAGATCTTTTTGGCCATAGTATGTCCACTAGAATGAGTTCCAAAGGTACCGTCATGCATATCTTCCATAATCTCTTCTGCTTCCTTCTTGTTCACACACCGAAGAAGAGTTGAATCGTGATTGCGCTTGTATAGGGTACCATTACTTAGGAAGAATTTTGAAGCAAATATTCTTAAGAACTTCTTGTCATTGATAGATGCCCCTTCAGGGTATTCTTGAGCTTCGAGATATCTTTTTACTTTATGAAACCACGACTTTTCTTCAGCCTCGTCAGTAACTATCTCGTAACAGTATGTCGGTTCGTCATGTCTTTAAATAATAACTATAGGAGCCTCATTGTCCCATCTGACCTTGAACATTGATGACATAGTAGCTAATGCGTCTGCCAATTGATTCTCCTCTCGGGGGATATGTTCAAACGTAATCTCTTCTAAGTGAGGAATCAAAGATAACACCAAATCTTTGTAAGGCATGAGATTAGGATGCTTCGTGTCCCATTCTCCTTTGATCTGGCTAATCACCAAGGCTGAATCCCCATATACTTCTAAGAACTTGATTCTTAAGTCGATAGCAGCTCTGAGACCCAAGATACACGCTTCATACTCAGCCATATTGTTGGTACAATCAAAACACAGTCTTGCTGTAAATGGAGTGTGTCCACCTGCTGGAGAGATAATCACAGCGCCAATACCATTACCAAGTGCATTTGAAGCTCTATCAAAAACCATCGTCCATCGGGATCCTAGTTCATGTCCTTCATCCGGACCAGGTTGTTCTCAATCAGTTACAAGCATAACATCTTCATCTAGAAATTCAAAACTCATAGATTGATAGTCGTCTACAGCTTGCTGGGCCAAATGATCTGCTAACACACTTCCTTTGATTGCTTTTTGTGTTGTATACTGGATGTCGTACTCTGTTAGTATCATTTGCCATCTTGCTATTCGTCTGGAGAGAGCGGGTTTCTCAAACACGTACTTGATAGGATCCATTCTAGAAATCAATAAAGTGGTATGGTTCAACATATACTGTCTCAGTCGGCGAGCAGCCCATGCCAAAGCACAGCAAGTTTTCTCGAGCAGTGAGTATCTTGTTTCAGTCGGTAAACTTTTTTGACCAGACTCTTTTCGACCAGACTCGTCATGTTGCCCCAGTACACACCCCATTGAGTTCTCCAATACTGTTAGGTATATAATTAGAGGTCTTCCTTCAATAGGCGGTATCATAATCGGAGGTTCTTGAAGATATTTCTTGATCTTGTCAAAAGCTTCTTGGCATTGGTCATTCCATTTCACTGCGTGATCTTTCCTCAGTAACTTGAAGATCGGTTCACAAGTAGCGGTCAGATGGGAGATGAACCTGGCAATGGTAGTTCAAACGTCCCAAGAATCCTCTAACTTCTTTCTCATTTCGTGGAACCGACATTTCTTGTATGGCTTTTACTTTCACAGGATCGACTTCAATACCTTTGCTG
Organism: Vicia villosa; assembly: GCF_029867415.1. Taxonomy (NCBI): domain Eukaryota; kingdom Viridiplantae; phylum Streptophyta; class Magnoliopsida; order Fabales; family Fabaceae; genus Vicia; species Vicia villosa. Next base: position 67,521,401 of record NC_081183.1, on the reverse strand, counting down.
CTAACAACGAAACCTAGTGGCTTACCAGACCTCACACCAAAAGTACACTTATTTGGATTCAGTCTCAACTTGTATTTCTTCAACCTATCAAACAACTTCTGCAGGTGGACCAGATGTTCTTCTTCGGTGTTGGACTTTGCAATCATATCATCAACATAGACCTCTATCTCTTTGTGAATCATATTGTTATACCCCAAAATTTGCCCGCATCTTTTTTCAAAGAGAAGGCAACAGACTTCTGTCTAAAAATTGGGAGTTTTATATAATCTTGGATTTTATTTCGTAAATATTCTGATTTTATGAATACTCAGTTTTTAGAATGTTTTTGTACGGTATTTTGGTTCGCTGTTGAATTTATTCTTACACAAACGCCAGATACTGTTTATCACTTCATACACTATTTATTTGAGATTTATTTTTAGATAAATGATACTGACGCAATTGGTACAGAATAAAAATTTTGCAGGCGCAAGAGTCCAGGGATTCAGACTGTACTGGTAACAATTAAATTATTATTGGTTTTGTTTCCCACTAATTTTTGTACTATATTATTGTTTTCAAATCTTTTCCTTTCTTTTCAAATCTCTTTCTTTCAAATCAAATCCTAACTTTATTCCATACACTTTCTTTCAAATCCTACTACCACTCAAACTTTCCTTTTTTGTACGGTATCACTTCATTCCCCAACGTCTCCATCCTTCTTTTCACTCTATATATACTCCTCATTTTTTCCATAAATTCTCACATCAAATTTCACTCATCTCCCAAATTTCTATCATACTATCTCATAATTATTTTCTCTTCTTCCCCGACAAAAATGGCAAAGTGGATGGATACGTTTTTTCTTATGGTCATCACTGTTTTTGTGGTGATCATGTCCTTTTTCTGTCTGCATAGTCCTGAAAAATGCGGACCTGGGATGCTTTCACTCCCGTACATCTATATATTGTTGTTTATAGCATGGGTTTTTAATCGTCATACTTAAAGTTTGTCGTATCTTTCGCTTTCAAATAATGTACCGTTCATTATATTTGTCGTACTGTTCGTTATATTATGTAATATTTGTACTGTCAGTATTAAATATTGTACTATCTGTTGTACCGTCGTTTAATTAGTAAGATAATATTATGTGTGTTTATTGCTATTTAAATATTTATTTTTCTGTGCATTAAATCCTTCTCAAGATTATTATCAGTAATTTCGTTCGCGTATAGTATATTTTATTTATTTATTATGTTTTTGTTTTTCTAACAAATCATGTAAATAAATTTTCACCATTAACACAACAAAAACAAAAGGATAAAAAATTAACTTTAACTGTTAAGTTTTCACTTTAACTGTTACGTTAATACCCAGACAGCTAGTTAACAGTCAAACTCGCTGACAGCACGATTCTCTGTGTTTGTACCATCAGTCAAATCAATCTTTTGCATTTCAAAATTCCAAGATTTTTGTTCTAGAAGTCTTCTGATAATCACATGATCAGCAGAGACTCAACACTGCACAAAAATCAGGTACGCTTAACTGTCTCCTACACAAACAGTCCCTAACTAGGGTTTTTGTTTTTTTCTTCAGAAGAACAAGTTTTTTGAGACCTCAAATGGATTTCATGGATCTCCATATGTCTCAAAGTACCATCAGACAAATTTTCAAACTTTGATTCGCTAGGACGCACAGTCAACAGCTCAAACAGTCAATAGACGACCAGTTTGACCGAAAAGTCAACAGACAGTCAAAAATGAAATTTTTTGTCAACATCCATATTTTGTCAAAATATTCATCATTTGATCAATGGTTGATCATAATTCATGAAGAAAAGTTCAGAAATCGACAAAACTCTAAGTTTCAAAATTAGGGTTTTCTCCTAAAAAGTCAGCTGAACTTTGACCGGCCTAACTCTCTCCTCGTTCATCCGAAAAATTCCAACCAAAGCTTATTTTGAAGGAAATTCAATTATCTTTCAAATGAAATTGGTCCCATGGTCATTGGATTTACCATTTGGAAAATATGAGCTAAGACATTACAAGTCATTTTCAAAGTCAACAAAAAGCAGTTTTTTGTCAAAGCCCATAATATCAAGATAACTTCTCCAAATGCAAAAAAGTTTACAAAGTAGCTTGTAGAGGACATCTTGAGGTTTCTAAAAAGTACTAGAACTCCTTCATATGATCAAAATTGAAGGAATTATGCCTTGTTGAAGTTGGCTATTTTTTGGGAAAATGCATGAAACTAGCATTGATCAAAATTGTTTTTTTCCAAAAGAGGCCAAGCATTCATGATCCAAACATGTTTCTAATGATGTTAAAGGGCTCCCACGACCAACATTAGGCCCATGACATTTTTATTTCTTTTTTAATTTAATTTTATTTCATTTAAAGTTAAATTAAAAAAGAAATGGTTCAAGATAATGATTCAAGGCTTTTGTCCTTAGCTTGAGTCACCAAGTTTGATCCAAGTTCTGCAACATAGAGGTACAGAAGACCTATGGCAAGAGGGGTGAAGAAAATTGAAGCCATGGCCAAGAAATTCAAAGCTTTTATTATTAAAAAAATCAAAAGTTCAAAGACACTCAAGAGCTTGGTAGCTTAATATTTCAGCACTCATATTGCTTATAAATGACATGAACACTTCAGCAACAAAGGACACACGAAATAGTTCACAAAGAATAGCTCACAAACTTCACAAAACTAAATTTTTTTACAAGAAACTTTAATTTTCGTGTTTGATTTTGCAGCTAGTTTCAAAGCAAACCAAGTCCATAAATCATCTCCTGGGACTTGTTTGAGTAAGTTTGGATCAATAGCCAAGTTCATAAGGACCTGAAACTCGAGTTCCACCACTCTCCGGTTTGGTAAATTTCCATTGAATTCAAACTCTTCATTTATGCATTGTTATCATGTCTAACGGTTATGGTTGAGTTTATAATGATCATTAGGCCAGGTTTGAACCCTAGCATGAGAGCTCTAACGTCCAGAACCTAGGTTGCCATTGCTAACCGTGTGTCCAAACTCTTCTTCGAATCTCATGAACCAGGAACTTTCAGGCCACAAAACCATCACCAATGGAATCGCAGCCCTCGAATTAGGGGGGTAGGGTCCCTTTTGAATGTTTATTGTCCTTATTTTTGCAGGTGGAGGGCTGAGGTCACCGGAGAAGACGATCGGAGGTTTGACTCCGGTGTCGCTGACTTTCCTTGACTAGGTCAAGGCTTGCATGGCGGAGGGAAGAGCTCTGAGTGGCTCTGATTTAAATTCTTGGTCCCACGTGAAATGTTTTTAAACTGACAGATCCAATGTTTTAATCCCACACACTTAGGATGCACCCTATCATTTGAAGCCCTCAGATCTCATTAATTCAAGATCCAACGCATCTGATCACGCCTTCCATACCATAGACTCTCCAGTATACCACACTTGATCCAAATTTAATATATTTTCTATTTTATTTAATTTTCTTTTGCAAAATTATTTAAAAATAGTTTAAAAAATCAGAAAAATATGCAAAAAAATATTTTAGGTTGATAAAATATTGTCTTAATTTTTGACACAAAAATATTTTATTTTTCTTAATAATTAAAATATTTTGTTTAATTAATTAGATAATATTATACATTTATCTTTTAATTATTCCTAACCTATAAAAAAAAATCAGAAAAAAAATATATTTTTTCATTAAATTAAGTTTATATATTATAAACTAATTTTGCACATGTTTAGAATATTTTTCTCTTTAAGTTTAATTTATGTGTATAATTATTTGTATAATTATATGTTAATTAACTTAATAATCTTAAAAACAATTTCAAAAATCACAAAAAAATTAGTTTTATTTTAAAATTAATTAACAAACAATTTGGACATATTTTAGACTTAATTTTTTAGGTTTAAATTTTATTTCTAATTCTTAACCTTTTAATTAAATTAATTAATTTTAATTAAAATCAACCATCCAAAAATCCCAAAAATATTTTCCCTTTATCTTATTGCAATTTAAATTCATAGATAAGTGTATAGGTTGTCAAATTCATGTAAATAGTGTAGTTTACATTTCTCGCACAATCGATGTAATAGCGTAGATTTACTTTCCGCATTTTACATTCCCGCACTTTAATTCCTGTACATATAAAACTGCGTGTATGACAAGAATAAAATTGAAGCGCTAGATCACTAATCTCAAGATAACATATCTGAAAATAAATCACAATCACACTTGCACCTCTTAGGGTAATCCCCCTGTTACTCTTTTCAAAAATCAATTCTACTGTTCAAATACAATTCAAATTTCTTTCTGTATCCAGTCAAAGAAAATTTTCTAAAAGAAATGGGAAAGAACCTTATGAACTTAGGGTATGCCTCCTAATTGCTTGCTCAATCAAAAACAACAGAAGTTCTTACACATCACTATTTTTTCAAAACAAACTTTCAAAAAGACAACACTTTGTATATATCCAAACAAGGATCATTACGAAGTTAAAAATCTTTTTTTCGAACCATCAAAATATCTTTCGAAAGATAAACACTTTGTATACATCCGCACAAGGATCATTACAAAGTTAATTCTTTACAAAAATATTTAAAACCACATACAAGCATTTCAAAGCAAGACAAACGATTCAAACAAGTGAGCTAAGCAATTAAGAGCCCATGGATAACCATGGATAAAAAGGGTGCTAACACCTTCCCTTTGTATAACCTACCCCCGAACCCAAAATCTCTTTAAGGTCTTTTTCTGTTTCTTTTATAAACCTTTCCTTAATTGGATAAAATAAAAGTCGGTGGCGACTCTCTGATTTTCACAAGTAAAAAAAAAATAAAAGAAGAGTCAGTTCGCATCCCACAAAAAAAACCGAGGATAACCTAACTGGCGACTCTGCTGGGGACTTCAAAAACAAAAATATTTTTAAAGGGGTTACCTTAGAGTTTAGATCACTTCGATGTTTTCAATTGTTTGTCTTGTTTGCTCTATTTTTCAAAGGTTTGTTTGGGAATTGAATTTACTTGTGTGAAAGATTCTAGCCCGAATCTCGAGATACCTTAAGTATGTGACAGTAGACCAAGGAAACTGTACGGCATGTACCGATACGGTTGATCTGGTAGTCACCGTTAGTGCGACACTTTGGTCTGTACTGATATCCCTTGAAAATGATCAAGGAGTATGTTAGGCTTCCGAAATGTCATCAAGCACAAATTTGCCTTAGAACCTTTAGTTGAACTTGACTTGTGGCCTATTAAGTGACTGGCTTTGAAATTGATCAAAGTTAGTTATCCTCGAGGAATGTTTTGATCGACCGTCCGAGTGCCGTATTGAGATGTTGTCTCCAAGGATCGTAGAACCCGAATACCATTCTAAGACAGGTTTAAACCAACTCAACTTCAGTGGGGAAGGTATCACCTATGAACCTCGTGCAAGCCTTTAAACCTAAGGCTATTGTGTGATTTGTTTGTGTTTTCCACATGTTTGACATCATGACATCATAAGCATCATAAACATATCATTTTTCTCACTAATCATTTCAAGGATCGAAGAGTTTACCTTTGTTCTGTTGTTGCAGGTAATGGCTCCCGCTACTAGAGATTATATCCGGATCAACATCACAACAGTACCATCTGAACTTAAGGAATTAATATCAGAATTTCCCAGAAATGCTCAATTCACCGAGAGGCACGGTCACCTACTCCATTTGGTTACCTCAAAATTTGAAGAAGACATGATACGAGTCCTGTTCCAATTTTTTGATCCCGAGCATCATTGTTTTACATTTCCCGATTACCAGCTAGTACCCACCTTGGAAGAATTCTCTGAACTGATTAGGTTGCCTGTTCGAGATCAATTACCTTTCACTGGTTTAGAAAAGATTCCAAAGCCTGAAATCATTGCTGCTGCCTTACATTTACGAAAGTCAGAAATCGAGTCTAATTGGGAAACAAAGAGTGGAGTCGAGGGTTTGCTTGCTAAGTTCTTAATGGGAAAGGCTCGATCACTATTAAAAGATAGGAGTTACCAAGCTTTTTAAGAAGTTGCGGCTCTTTTGATTTATGGGTTGGTTTTATTCGCTAATCCCGACCAATTCATAAGTGTGCACGCTATCAACATTTTCTTAACCCGCAATCCGGTACCTACTTTGCTAGGAGACATTCTACATTCTCTACACACTCGTACCATGAAAAAGTGAGGAAATCTTATGTGTTGTGTACCACTACTGGCTAGATGGTTTACATCACACCTTCCCCGATCAGTGTTGAGAAATGAGCAAAGGATGCAATGGTCTCGCAGGATTATGTCTTTGTCTCATCAGATATCCGGTGGAACAACTTTTTTCAAGAAAACATCACTCTTATTGACCATTGTGGGGAGTACCCTAATATGCCACTCCTTGGCATTAGGGGAGGCATCACCTACAATCCCTTTTTAGCTTTGCGCCAATTTGGATATGCACGAAGAAATGGTCCTCATGACATGATCATCCACGACATTGTGTTCGACTACGAAGATGATTCCCAAAGATATCGATGAAGGTTTATACATGCTTGGGGCAGTGTCTACAAAGTAGAAAGCAAGACTTTAGGACAATGGAATTCTATTCCCATGGAGCCTTACCTCAAATGGGTGCGCGCTCGTGCTCAGAAGTTCATCATGCCATATCCCGCTATCCTACCTGTGACTATTGAGCCAGAAGTCGAAGGGGAAGAACCTCGAGTTATTCTACATCCGGACATGCCAATTGACCTGGAAGAGTTGCAAAAATATTGAGTTCAACTAAAAGGAGAAAGGGACACCTTCAAAGCACACTGTCAAGACTATGAGAGGAAAGTGTTGGAACTCACCAGACAACTCTATGAAGAACAACAGATCAACACATTCCTGGGAGCAAAGAGAAAGCGTCCATGGGAGGCTTGAAGAAAAAAAGAGAAAAGAAAAGACAAAAGAAAAAATAAAATGTTTGACTAATAAGCGTTTGTTTCTCTTTTGTTTAAACAAATTTAAATTCTAAGATCCTTGAAAACATTGCATATACATTTCATTCATAAACATTGCATAACAGGTTCACATAACAGGTTTCTCATCTCCTCACTGTTTATTTCAGTTAGAAGGGATGGATTCCGAAATAAGCATCAAGAATATCGAGGCACAAAACGTCCAAGTTCAGATAGCCCTGATGACCAAGAAGAAAAAGAAGTCCAAGGGATCTGTAGGTTTAAGCCACCTCGTGAGGAAAGTCAGAGTCCCAGCCAGGATGCCCAGAAAAGCGCCAATCCCTGAAGAAGTCGGTGAAGGTGATCAAGAAGACAATCACAGCAACCAGGGTTCTGCCAAACTCTCTCTCTCCTGACGAAGAAGATTATCATTCCGAAGACAAACAGGGTGATAGCAAATACCAGCAGTTGGAAGAATGCATGAAAGCTATGGAGATACAGAAAATACTTGGTTTAGACTTCAACGATCTTGGGCTAGTCTCATATGTTGTTATACCTCCAAAGTTCAAAGTTCCTGTCTTTGCAAAGTATGATGGAGTCTCTTGCCCAAAGCTGCATCTAAGGTCCTATGTGAGAAAGATACAACCTCATACAGCAGATAAAAAGTTGTGGATTCATTTCTTCCAAGAAAGTCTGTCGGGTACTCAACTCGAGTGGTACTACCAACTGGAAAGTACAAAAGTTCATACCTGGGAAGATCTGGCTGCTGCTTTCTACAAACAGTATCAATACAACGCTAACCTTGCACCAACCCGTACTCAACTACGGGGCATGACCATGGCACCAAAAGAAAGTTTCAAAGAGTATGCACAAAAGTGGAGAGAGCTAGCTGGAAGGGTTCAACCTCCCTTATCTAATCGCGAGCTGGTCAACATGTTCATGGGCACTTTAACTGGCCCTTTCTACAGTCATTTGCTGGGAAGCTCGTCGTCAGGTTTCACTGACCTGATATTAACTGGAGAGCGTGTCGAAAGTGGCATTCAAAGTGGAAAAATTCAAGTAGGCTCCTCCTCTGGTACTACAAAGAGGCCCATCAGTGGGAGAAATGAAGTCAATACAGTGCACAGTCAGAAAGGTCGCAAAAGTGAGCATCACCAATCTGTAGGGGCTGTTCTGATCTCTGCATCTGCACCTCAAAAAGATCAACCGCCGAAATATACGCGTCGACCAGATGCACAGAGAAGAAACTTCACCAAAATCAACATGCCGATCTCTCAAACATTGCAGCACTTGTTAAAAACAAATCTGATTACATTGAAAGATCCTCCAAAGAATGTCAACACTTCCTCTCCTAGTTATCGCCCCGACGCAACATGTGCATACCACTCCAATTGTCCTGGACATGACGCAGATCACTGTTGGGTCCTGAAAAATAAAATCCAAGACATGATAGATGCTGGGGAAATTGAATTCCATCCTCTAGAGACTCCAAATGTCATCACTGCGCCTATGCCAAAACATGACAAGACCGTTAATGCTATCATGGACACTGTTTATATCTATGATGTGAGAGAACTGTCAACGCCAATCCTTGAAGTCAAAAGAAAGCTAATACAAGCTGGTTTATTTCCAGGTTGTGACCCTGATTGCTTTTATTGTGCACACCTACCCAATGGTTGTGAAAATCTGAAAAGAGGAATTCAAAAGTTGATGGATCGTCGTATCATTATGTTTGAGAAACTTCCTTCTATAGACAATTTGTGCGAAGTTTTTTCAAATGGGATGAAGATAGAGGACGTCTCAGTGGTTTCTAACATACCATTGAAAATCCCTACCAAGGCTCCCTTCAAAATTTCTGCTGCACCCAGAGTGGCATCTGTAATCATCATCAATCCGGCTCCATTTCCATATTCCTTAGACAAAGCTGTCCCGTGGAGTTATGGCGCTAATGTTTATGTCCATGGAGTTAAACAAGACACCTTGACTAAAGAGGCCGTAAATTTTACTAATCCAGCTGTTGATAATATTGTGGGAACTAGTAAGATTACAAGAAGTGGAAGGATCTTTTCGCCAGAAATTTCTCCAAATGTTACTACTACTCCAGTCCAGGTCCCGGTTCCTAATCAAAATGTCAATGCTCGAGGTAAAGAGCCACTAGTTGAACCAGTTCAAGTACCTGTTGAAGTCACTATTGAAGATCCTTCGAGGCAAGAAATGGAGGAAATATTGAAAATCATCAGCAAAAGTGATTACAATATTGTCGAACAACTGGGGCACACTGCTTCAAAAATTTCAATTTTATCTCTGTTAAAGTATTCAGAAGCTCATGCCAAGGCCCTGATGAAATTCTTGAAAGATGCACATGTACCACAGGAGATTTCAGTCGACCAATTTGAAAAAATTGTGTTGCCAGTCTAACAGTGGATAACGGTCTCGGTTTCTCTGATGCTGATTTAACCCCCGCAGGGAAAAATCACAATAAAGCCCTGCACATTTCTATTGAATGTAACGGCACCACTTTGTCTCATGTGCTGGTAGACAATGGTTCCTCATTAAATGTGTTACCAAAGGTAGTACTGGAAAAACTTGACTTCGAAGGAGTTGTGTTACAACCAAGCGATGTTGTGGTAAGAGCCTTCGACGGGTCAACAAGAACAGTATACGGAGAAGTTAAGCTCCCAATCAGAGTGGGCTCTCAGATCTTTGATTCTACCTTTTACGTGATGGAAATTCATCCAGCATACTCCTGTTTACTAGGACGCCCTTGGATACATGGGGCAAGCGCTGTAACTTCTACTCTGCATCAGAAGTTAAAATATCCGGTAAAAGGCAAGGTCGTCACGGTTCATGGTGAAGAAGAATATGTGGTTAGCCACCTAAGTAACTCCAAGTATGTTGAGATGGATGGTGAATTCGTCGAGACCCCCTGCCAAGCTTTTGAGGTGGTCCCTCCGGCTGTCTCTACTGCCAAACATATTTCTGCTACTCCTGCTACAAGAATAACTCCAATAATGGCTTCTCTCAAAGATGCTAAGGCTGTGATCGAAGAGGGTGGTTGCATAGTATGGGGACAGCTCCTTGATGTGCCTTACAAGTTCGATAAGCTAGGTCTGGGCTATGCTAATGGAACTCAGAAGAATGATCAAAGTCCTCGTTCTGGAGGATTAATGTCCCATTTTATCATCCAAGGAGTAAATGCTATTGAAGACGACGAAGTGATCTCAAACCATATTCCTAAACAACATCCAAATGAAGTTCCACCCGTTTCCAAGGAAGTTTGGGATACTTTGGGAGAACCATGCGGTAAGTACGACTTTCTAGTGAGGTACACTGCTCCTCAAAGTTCTTTGATTGCCATTGAAGACATTGTCCCAACTGGATGGGATGATCAGTTCGAAGATGACATAAGTATCATTGGTTCCATTGCTAAGCAATACCAAAGTCCACCGAGTCCAAAAGAAGTCTGGGATATGCTGGGAGAACCGAGTGGCAAGTATGACTTTATGGTGAAGTATTCCGCTCCCCTGAGCTCACAAATCGCTATCGAAGACATTATCCCAACTGGATGGGATGAACATTTTGAAAACAATGTGACAATCACAAACCCTGTCACTCCTGAAGAAGTCTGGGAAACGCCAAATGGCAAGAATGATTTTCTGTTGGAGTACACTGCTCATCAGAGTGCACAAGTCTCTATCAAAGACATCATCCCAACGGGATGGGACGATCTCATCGAGTATCTCTCTCAGCCAACAGAGGTACCTCAGCCTGGGCTCTCATATCCAGCAGAGCATATTGCTCATCCTGAAGGATCAACAGCTCATCTCGTCACCAAAGAAGTCAATGCTGTGGAAGACGAAGAAGACAACTGCAATTGGAGCAACTGGATATTCCCTACTCACAACAATGGATTGAACAACTGGGAAGCAGAAGTGTTAGAACAAGATTTGTTCTGATCAATATTCTTAGTTTTGATGATAACAAGGATATGAATTTTGTGTGAGATAATGTGGTACTCTAATACATTGCAATTTCCTTTTCAGAAAATATATATAAAGAGTATGCACAAATCAGCGCTCAGAAGCTTTGACTCAGAAGGTTCAGCATGCAACATCAGAACATGGTCTGGCAAGACATCAGAAGATGGTCAAGGCAGAATCAGAACATGGGTCTATGGAAGCATCAGAAGAACTTGAGATCAGAAGCAGAAGCACTGAAGTTCTCATGGTATCACGCTCAGAAGCACTTCAAGGTCAGAAGACAAGAAGATGCTTTGCACCAAGCTGTTTGACTCTGATGATATTCAAACGCTGTATACACAAACATCAGATCAGAAGAAAGTACAGGTGGCAGGCTACGCTGACTGACAAAAGGAACGTTGGAAGCTATTAAAGGCAACGTTAGTAGACACAGCGTGAACAAGGCTCGAGGTAGTTGACAAAAGCGTGAAACATTAAATGCAATGCTGTACGGAATACGCAAAGCATTAAATGCTCCCAACGGTCATCTTCTCAAGTGCCTATAAATACGAAGTTCTGATGAGAAGCAAGGTTAACCAATTCTTGACGATTCCTGTGAATATAAACTTGCTGAAACGCTGTTCAACTAAAAGCTCAGAAACTTCATCTTCATCAAAGCTCACTACATTGCTGTTGTAATATATTAGTGAGATTAAGCTTAAACGTTAAGAGAAATATCACTGTTGTGATTATAGCTTTTCAGAAGCAATTGTAATACTCTTAGAATTGATTACATTAATTTGTAAGTAACTAGAGTGATTAAGTGTTGATCAGGATACTCTAGGAAGTCTTAGCTTGTGTCTAAGCAGTTGTAATTAGAGTGATCACGTGGTGGTCAGGATACTCTAAGAAAGTCTTAGCTTGTGTCTAAGCATTTGTTCCTAGAGTGATCAGGTTGTGATCAGGATACTCTAGAAGACTTAGTCGTGGGCTAAGTGGAAAACCATTGTAATCTGTTGCGATTAGTGGATTAAATCCTCAGGTGAGGTAAATCACTCCGTGGGGGTGGACTGGAGTAGTTTAGTTAACAACGAACCAGGATAAAAATAACTGTGCAAATTTATTTTTATCGTCCAAGTTTTTAGACTACACTTATTCAAACCCCCCCTTTCTAAGTGTTTTTCTATCCTTCAAGAAGATGTTATCTCCTTTGATCAGGAGTAAATGCAATTTCCTGTTTTCGTTGTTTATATGTTCAAAAATATAAATGGTTCCTGTACTATCGAACCGTGAACATAAAAGCCAGGTGCCTTGCCCGAAGCACACTGGTCCTTTTTATAAGGGTTTGTCATACCATGATCATATGTTCATTCAATAAAATCATGGGACATTTGCATATTCAAATTTTGCGATCCTTTTTGTTTATTTCTTTACTTTATTCATTTTTAAATAGCTATGTGTTCTTACACACACCCACATAATAAATGCAGATTCACATTCACTCTAGATCCTGTTGATAACGATTCTGCTATTGCTAGTCATGACTTTGAAAATCCGATCTACCAAACTGAGGACGAAAGTGAGGAAGATCGTGAAGTACCTAGGGAACTTGCAAGGCTATTAGAACAAGAAGAAAGGACTATACAGCCGCATGAAGAGCCAATTGAGGTTATCAACCTGGGCAGTGACGAAGAAAAGAAAGAAGTCAAGATAGGGGCTGATTTAGAAGACAGTGTCAAGCAAAGGCTGATTCAAATGTTACAAGACTGTGTCGAGATATTTGCTTGGTCCTACGAAGATATGCCTGGTCTCGATACCGATATTGTGGTCCATCGCTTGTCGATCAAAGAAGGAAGCACTCCAGTTAAGCAGAAGCTGCGAAGAAGTAGGCCCGACATGTCCAAAAAGATTAAAGACGAGGTTGAGAAGCAATTCAACGCCGGTAATCTGTTGCGATTAGTGGATTAAATCCTCAGGTGAGGTAAATCACTCCGTGGGGGTGGACTGGAGTAGTTTAGTTAACAACGAACCAGGATAAAAATAACTGTGCAAATTTATTTTTATCGTCCAAGTTTTTAGACTACACTTATTCAAACCCCCCCTTTCTAAGTGTTTTTCTATCCTTCAATTGGCATCAGAGCGCCGGTTCTAAGGTGCAAGCACTTAACCGTGTTTAGAAAAGATTCAGGAAGAGAAAAACGCTTCAGTAAAAGATGGCTGGTGAAATTCCAACAGATCCACCTGCATCTACATCTGGCTCTGCTGAGCAATACAATGGTAACAATGGTTATACTAGACCACCAGTATTTGATGGTGAAAACTTTGAATACTGGAAAGATAAACTGGAAAGTTACTTTCTTGGTCTAGATGGTGAACTATGGGATCTTCTGATGGATGGTTACAAACATCCAGTGAAAGCTAGTGGCGTAAGGCTTACAAGGCAAGAAATGGATGATGATCAGAAGAAGCTTTTCAAGAATCATCATAAATGTAGAACTGTTTTGCTGAATGCTATCTCTCATGCTGAGTATGAGAAGATATCTAACAGGGAAACGGCCTATGATATATATGAGTCATTGAAAATGACCCATGAGGGAAATGCTCAAGTCAAGGAGACTAAAGCTCTTGCTCTAATCCAGAAATATGAAGCCTTCAAGATGGAGGATGATGAAGATATTGAGAAGATGTTCTCAAGATTTCAAACTCTAACTGCTGGATTGAGAGTTCTGGATAAAGGCTATACCAAGGCTGATCATGTAAAGAAGATTATCAGAAGCTTACCCAGAAGATGGGGTCCAATGGTGACTGCATTCAAGATTGCCAAGAATCTGAATGAAGTTTCTTTGGAAGAGCTTATCAGTGCCTTGAGAAGCCATGAAATAGAGCTGGATGCAAACGAGCCTCAGAAGAAAGGTAAGTCTATTACATTAAAATCTAATGTTAAAAAATGCACTAACGCTTTTCAGGCTAGAGAAGAAGATCCTGAAGAATCAGAATCTGAAGAAGAAGATGAATTGTCCATGATCTCCAGAAGGGTAAACCAACTCTGGAAGAGCAAGCAAAGGAAGTTCAGAAGCTTCAGAAGTTCAAAGAGATTTGAACGAGGAGAATCTTCTGGTGACAGAAGATCTGACAAAAAGAAGGCTGTCTGCTATGAGTGCAATGAGTCTGGACATTACAAGAACGAGTGTCCAAAACTTCAGAAGGAGAATCCCAAGAAGAAGTTTCATAAGAAGAAAGGTCTTATGGCAACATGGGATGATTCTGAATCAGAATCAGAATCAGACTCTGAAGGAGAGCAGGCCAACTTCGCGCTGATGGCTACAGAAGATGATGGATCAGAATCTACATCAGAATCAGATTCTGAAGAGGTATTTTTTGAACTATCTAGAGAAGAGTTAGTTTCCAGTTTAACAGAACTTCTGGAACTCAAGGCTCATCTTAGTATCAAATACAAAAAGCTGAAGAAGCAGTTTGAATTTGAAACTAAGAAGGTGGAAGTGGAAAATTCTGAACTGAAGGAAAAAGTTTTAAATCTATCCAAAGATAGTGGATCTCCTTCTGAAACAGAAAAATCCATTCCTAGCATGAATCATATTCTAAAAGAATATGACTCGAGCTTCATAAAGTTCTTATCTAGAAGTATTGGCAGAAGTCATCTTGCTTCTATGATATATGGTGTTTTTGGAAACAGAAGGTTTGGTTTTGGCTATGAGGGTGATACCTCACATAAATTTGAACCTATTGATGATCTGAAGATCACATACAAGCCATTGTATGATCAGTTCAAATATGGCCATGTACATGATATTAGGCTTACTTCACATGCACAGAAGTTTAACACTATTCACACCAAGAAGCATGTGACATGTAGATGTTTTGATTGGCTGCATTTTGTGGTAAAACATTCATGTGTATGGGGAGATTGTAGATGTTTTGATTGGCTGCATTTTGTGGTAAAACATTCATGTGTATTCTGTTGTCTTGACTAAGGTCATGACATGTGGTGTGTAGTGTTAAAGGTTATGCAGGTTTTGGTTGTGTAAGCTAATACATGCTGTGAGTTGGATGTCATGCTCGACGTCATGACATCAGTGTTTGACAGCAGCAGCTGCTACATTTTCTATTCTATTTCTATTATGTTTCCTTATTTATCTCAGTCTTTATTTTGGGAAACTAAAGATTGTGCTGATTGTACATCAGTAATAGAACAAATCATGGGCTGTCTTTTTGGCACCCTGATATGTGAGAAGCTGAGAATTGAAGTGAAGAATACTGTTTGCTGTGATTTATGCAGAACATGGAATGTCACGACATGCTCTGTGACATCAGTATTTGACAGCAGTTACTGTTATATTTAGCTGTCACGCGCCTGCTGAGCTGGAATATAAAGATTCAGTAAGTACTCAAAAGATGCAGAATATTCTTTGGAATATTATGCAATCCTATGTGGCAGGTTTAAAGGTCAAGAGAATCAAGATTAGAATATTGGAGAATTATGCAGTTTCCAATTATGAAGATAAATTAGGAAACTTATGATTGAAGACCTTGTTTGTAGCAGAAGAATTCTGTGATTTGTAACAGCAAATAATGCTGCGATTGTAAGCCCAAGTCCAGTTGGGAATAGGTTATAAATAGGAAACTTTGTAACCTAGTTTAGGAAGCTAGCCAAGTATTGACAAGATGTAGTTTTTAGGGTTAGCCGTGTAAGTGAACCTCCCGGTTTGTGGGAAGGTCACTGATTTGTGCCTCGAAGCCTGTAGGTAAGAGGATTGTTTTATTCACTCAAAAGTGTAAAGCAATGAGTGGAGTTGTGTGCTTGGAGGAAGCTTTGAAGCAACTCTAAGATATGTTTATTTGTGTGCTTTGAATGTTGGTAATTAAGCCGTCGATGCAGTGGCTGAGGTGTTGACTGCTAGACATCATTGGTATGATTGGGAGTGGAATGGAGATATTCCATATCTAGGGAGAACCTAGGTAGAGGGGTCATTGGGTAGTGATTAAGTGAGGAGTTGTAAACTGGGAGTTTAGCTCTGAATTGATACTGCTAATAGTGGACTTCATCCCTGGCTTGGTATGCCCCCAGAGTAGGTTGATTGAACCGAACTGGGTTAACAATTCTGTTGTGTTGTTTATGTTTCTGCATTGTTTATTTGTAAGTTCAGTTTGGATGTCATAACATCGTGCCTGACATCAGTGTGTGATTTAATGACTGTGCTAACACAGAATCTCTGCAAAGCAGATTTGGTTATGTTAACTGAACTGATATGTGATCCCAACACTTCCAGACTTCTGGATGTTAGAAGTAAAAAAATTGGGGGATCTGTATGTACTGCCTCAGCTAAGCTGATGACAGAAAAGATGTCGTGACATTGTGTATAACATTCTGAGTCTGTCTTACCAGAATTTCAATTGGTATCAGAGCAGGCATCCTGTCTGTTTCTGGATGAGATCCATGGGAGATACTTTCTGGTTGTTGGAGGTAGTTGATTGTTTGAACATTCATGTTCATATTGAATGGTCCCTAGAAGTGGAGGATGGACCTATGTGTGGAAGACTGGACCAAACTGACCATGACAGGTGTATTCTCTTGGCAAGGGAAGATGGTGTTACTGATATCCAAATGATTCATGCGGGAGTGAAGAATTTGGGGTGTTTTATTCAGCATATAGCAGGGTACAGAGAAGAAGATTGTCAAAACCTTCATGCGGGAGTGAAGTTAATGATAAGGTATTCTTTGTGCTTATCTGTTTCTTTCTGGTCAGAATATTGGTTAGGTCTTGTTGTGTTGCTTGAAGAAGAAGCAAGCATATTGATGAATTGTTCAGCTGCAATTCTTGGATGTCATGCTTACAACTGGTTCTGGGAGTAAGCATTGTGTAATCTCTGTTGATATATGGCTATTTTCTGCTGCATAGCATCTGATGCATAATCCTATCTTTGAAAGAAGATCTCTAGGGTTATATGGTTTTCAACAGAATTTGTAGCAGATTGTTTTCAACTTTAGTACAAGTGTCAAAGATACTTGAGATTTTTTTCTCAAGTCCACTCATAAAGGCATGGTTATTGAGGTTGAAGAGGTTCATATGATCAGTGTTCCTCATGTTCATCTGCAAAGTTGTTTGATAATCCTCAAGATTGTCAAGAATTGTGTGTTCCAAGAAGAAGGAACTGATGGCATACTGGTATGCAGCTACCAGTTGAAGAACAGATGTTCTGGTGCTAAACTTATGTAATGTGTGTACATTTGTTTGGAACCTACTCCTGATCTGGAAGAGGAGACATCTGCTTTTTGTGTTGATTGGTCAGAATACAATCAATTGAACCTTCCATCCCAAATGTTAGTTTATTTCAGGCATAAGCTTATGGGAGTTGGAAGAAGAGCTCAGTGTAAGTGAAAGGATTCATTCAGGTTTTCTTTTCAAGACCTCTATGAAAATCCAAAGACGAGCTTGTATCTGGTATGTTCTTTTGATCAAAGGAACCAGATGTGTGAATTGTTTTCTTAACCATAGAACAGTTAGTGTTGAAAACTGAATACTGTGTATCGTGCATAGTGAAGTATGGTTTTGAATATTGTGTGATGATTCAAGGGAGTCAGATTACTGTGTGGAATCTGAGGTATTTTCAGGAGTTATGTCATAAGTGAATCTGTTCCAGAAACCTTGTTGAGATATGGCATATATTATCCCTTAATCATGAATGGTGTGTAGCTGACTGATGCAAAGGTTATTGTTTTAGGCCTGAGGTTTATTGAGGATATATTTTAGTTGTTTTCCGCTGCATGGTATCTCTGTTAACCATGGTTTATGTAAGTATAGTATCCTCAACTGGTGTATGAAGTATGTATAGGTATAACTCATGGAGTTAGTTGCCTCTAGTAGGGATGTTGTATAATGAGACTTTTATGTACAATGCATGGATAAGCGGTGTGGAGTTTCCATGATTGTTTGTTTGAGGGGGAGATTTGGTTAACCTCCCCACGTCTGATTCAACCTTGTGTTTAGTTGGCTATTGAACGGTGTCACATGGGTTCTGGTTGTTGTGTGACACATTTGTAAGGAAAGATTCATCTCTCTCTTCCCTAAGGGTGAATCTAACTGGGAAAGGACTTAAGATCAATTGTTATTTGTGCAAAGTACAAGTATTTAATTGATTATCCTTGGAAGTTCAAGATAACTGATGTTCTTAAAGATGTTGGAACATCTCTTCTTCAAGACCATGTACAGGAAGGATAGTGCAATTGTTTTAAGATCTATCTCTTTGGTGGCAGCAGAAGCATATGATCACTGAAAAAGGTTTCCTGGCAAGAAACATGTTCAGCTTTGGAGTGCACAAGAAGAAGAAGACATCATAATCTTGATGGTGGTTACTTGGATCAGTTTATTTCTGATCTAGGTAAGGAAGTGCATTGGCTAATGCACACTGTGAAGTCAAGAACAAGTGGCAGTATTCTTGACATCATGGAAATAGCTTTGCTCAAGGAAGTGGCATCCTTGGTACAGCTAGAGGATTAGTCTCTAACTAGTCCTTCTGATGACTCATGCATCAGAGTGTCTGATGTTGTTGGAAAAGAAGCAGGGATTCATAAAAGTGTGAGCTTGGATGACATAACTGCATAACTGCAGGATGGAGGTTGCGTACTCAAACTTGGTTTCACAATCAGGTCTATGAGAGCATTGAACTCTGGTTCTGTAAAGGGAGGAAGTTCTTTCAAGTGGCAGAAGAAGGAGCTGAATTCAACAGCTAGATGTTAAAACACAATGTGTTGACATTTGGTTCATCTTAGAAGTGGGTTCGAAGGATCAAGATAATCAACATATGGCAGCTGATTATTCTTGAGGATAGTCTTAGACAAATTACTTTTGGGCAGAAGAGTAATAAGTTGAAGACAAAAAGGAGGTGTTCTCTATTCACCTCTTGGAGCTTGGGGTAGAAGTTATGAGCTATATATGAAAGAGTGCATCTTGTAATATAGATCTCCCATTGTGGGTGACTTATTGTATTCTAATCAAGCTGGTGGCGAAGTGGTATCTAAAGATTATCAGATGGTGTATTTTTTGTGTGTGTCGTGGTTATGTCATGCAGAGTAACTTTTAAGGGGGAGCTGTACGTTGCTTTGGCAACATTTATGGCCAAACAGGGGGAGAAGAGATTGTCACCCCAGATCATATTGAACAAGTTATTTCTATTCATGGTATGTGATAGTGTAGCTAGTGGAACTTATTCAGCAGGTCTGATGTTTTGACGTGCTTTAGCAATTCTGCATAACTGGTAGTTTGCTAGTTGTGTTTGTGCTGCTGTGATGACAAGATGTTTTAGCCAAAAATTTGCCAAAGGGGGAGATTGTAGATGTTTTGATTGGCTGCATTTTGTGGTAAAACATTCATGTGTATGGGGAGATTATAGATGTTTTGATTGGCTGCATTTTGTGGTAAAACATTCATGTGTATTCTGTTGTCTTGACTAAGGTCATGACATGTGGTGTGTAGTGTTAAAGGTTATGCAGGTTTTGGTTGTGTAAGCTAATACATGCTGTGAGTTGGATGTCATGCTCGACGTCATGACATCAGTGTTTGACAGCAGCAGCTGCTACATTTTCTATTCTATTTCTATTATGTTTCCTTATTTATCTCAGTCTTTATTTTGGGAAACTAAAGATTGTGCTGATTGTACATCAGTAATAGAACAAATCATGGGCTGTCTTTTTGGCACCCTGATATGTGAGAAGCTGAGAATTGAAGTGAAGAATACTGTTTGCTGTGATTTATGCAGAACATGGAATGTCACGACATGCTCTGTGACATCAGTATTTGACAGCAGTTACTGTTATATTTAGCTGTCACGCGCCTGCTGAGCTGGAATATAAAGATTCAGTAAGTACTCAAAAGATGCAGAATATTCTTTGGAATATTATGCAATCCTATGTGGCGGGTTTAAAGGTCAAGAGAATCAAGATTAGAATATTGGAGAATTATGCAGTTTCCAATTATGAAGATAAATTAGGAAACTTATGATTGAAGACCTTGTTTGTAGCAGAAGAATTCTGTGATTTGTAACAGCAAATAATGCTGCGATTGTAAGCCCAAGTCCAGTTGGGAATAGGTTATAAATAGGAAACTTTGTAACCTAGTTTAGGAAGCTAGCCAAGTATTGACAAGATGTAGTTTTTAGGGTTAGCCGTGTAAGTGAACCTCCCAGTTTGTGGGAAGGTCACTGATTTGTGCCTCGAAGCCTGTAGGTAAGAGGTTTGTTTTATTCACTCAAAAGTGTAAAGCAATGAGTGGAGTTGTGTGCTTGGAGGAAGCTTTGAAGCAACTCTAAGATATGTTTATTTGTGTGCTTTGAATGTTGGTAATTAAGCTGTCGATGCAGTGGCTGAGGTGTTGACTGCTAGACATCATTGGTATGATTGGGAGTGGAATGGAGATATTCCATATCTAGGGAGAACCTAGGTAGAGGGGTCATTGGGTAGTGATTAAGTGAGGAGTTGTAAACTGGGAGTTTAGCTCTGAATTGATACTGCTAATAGTGGACT
The DNA here is from genome assembly GCF_029867415.1 of Vicia villosa. Classification (NCBI taxonomy): domain Eukaryota; kingdom Viridiplantae; phylum Streptophyta; class Magnoliopsida; order Fabales; family Fabaceae; genus Vicia; species Vicia villosa. Next base: position 67,500,990 of record NC_081183.1, on the reverse strand, counting down.
TCATCCCTGGCTTGGTATGCCCCCAGAGTAGGTTGATTGAACCGAACTGGGTTAACAATTCTGTTGTGTTGTTTATGTTTCTGCATTGTTTATTTGTAAGTTCAGTTTGGATGTCATAACATCGTGCCTGACATCAGTGTGTGATTTAATGACTGTGCTAACACAGAATCTCTGCAAAGCAGATTTGGTTATGTTAACTGAACTGATATGTGATCCCAACACTTCCAGACTTCTGGATGTTAGAAGTAAAAAAATTGGGGGATCTGTATGTACTGCCTCAGCTAAGCTGATGACAGAAAAGATGTCGTGACATTGTGTATGACATTCTGAGTCTGTCTTACCAGAATTTCATGACACATCCTAAGAAATATCATGCTGACAAACCTAAAGAATATCATGCTGTTCCTCCTGTTAAATATTTTGCTAAACCCAAGTTCAATCAGAACTTGAGGAGAACTAACAAGAAAGGACCCAAGAAATTGTGGGTACCTAAGGAGAAGATAATTTCTGTTGCAGATATCCTTGGCGGCAAAGAGGACAAAAAGCAAAATGTCATGGTACCTGGACTCTGGGTGCTCGCGACACATGACGGGAAAAAGGTCTATGTTCCAAGACCTGGTGCTTAAATCTGCTGGAGAAGTCAAGTTTGGAGGAGAACAGAAGGGCAAAATCATTGGCTTTGGAACCATAAGTCTTGGTAACTCTCCTTCCATAACTAATGTACTTCTTGTAGAAGGATTAGCTCATAACTTACTGTCCATAAGTCAATTAAGTGACAATGGGTATGACATAATCTTTAATCAAAAGTCTTGCAAGGCTGTAAGTCAGAAGGATGGCTCAATCCTATTTACAGGCAAGAGAAAGAACAACATATATAAGATTGATCTTTCTGATCTTGAGAAGCAGAAGGTGACTTGTCTTATGTCTGTTTCTGAGGAGCAATGGGTCTGGCACAGAAGATTAGGACATGCTAGTTTGAGAAAGATTTCTCAGATTAACAAACTAAATCTGGTCAGAGGACTCCCAAATCTGAAATACAAATCAGATGCTCTTTGTGAAGCATGTCAGAAGGGCAAGTTCTCCAGACCTGCATTCAAGTCTAAGAATGTTGTTTCTTCCTCAAGGCCGTTAGAACTCTTGCACATTGATCTGTTTGGCCCAGTCAAAACAGCATCTGTCAGAGGGAATAAATATGGATTAGTCATTGTAGATGATTATAGCCGCTGGACATGGGTAAAGTTCTTAAAACACAAGGATGAGTCTCATTCAGTGTTCTTTGAATTCTGCACTCAGATCTAATCTGAGAAAGAGTGCAAAATCATAAAGGTCAGAAGTGATCATGGTGGCGAATTTGAGAACAGATTCTTTGAGGAGTTCTTCAAAGAAAATGGTATTGCCCATGATTTCTCTTGTCCTAGAACTCCATAGCAAAATGGAGTTGTAGAGCGAAAGAATAGGACTCTACAAGAAATGGCCAGAACCATGATCAATGAAACCAATATGGCTAAGCATTTCTGGGCAGAAGCAATAAACACTGCGTGTTATATTCAGAATAGAATCTCTATCAGACCTATTCTAAATAAGACTCCTTATGAATTGTGGAAGAACAGAAAGCCCAACATTTCATATTTCCATCCTTTTGGATGTGTATGTTTTATTCTGAATACTAAAGATCATATTGGTAAGTTTGATTCTAAAGCACAAAAGTGTTTCCTTCTTGGATATTCTAAACGCTCTAAAGGCTACAGAGTATACAATACTGAGACATTGATTGTAGAAGAATCAATCAATATCAGGTTTGATGATAAGCTTGGTCTTGAAAAACCAAAGCAGTTTGAGAATTTTGCAGATTTTGATATTGATATATCAGAAGCAGTAGAACCAAGAAGCAATGCTGCAGAAGCTGGAAGTCTCAGAAGCAATGGATCAGAAGATCAAGTTGCTGCATCTTTAGAGATTCTCAGGATTCTTGAAGAGCCAACTATCAGAAGATCATCTAGACTCACATCTGCTCACTCAGAAGATGTCATTATTAGAAAGAAAGATGATCCTATCAGAACAAGAGCATTCCTCAAGAACAATGTTGAATGTCAATTAGGTCTGGTTTCTCTGATCGAGCCAACTTCTGTTGATCAAGCTCTAGAAGATACAGACTGGATAATTGCCATGCAAGAAGAGTTAAATCAGTTTACAAGGAATGATGTTTGGGATCTTGTTCCAAGACCTAAAGGATTCAATATTATAGGAACAAAATGGGTTTTCAGAAACAAGCTGAGTGAGAAAGGTGAAGTGGTAAGAAACAAAGCCAGACTGGTGGCTCAGAGTTATAGTCAGCAAGAAGGAATTGACTATACAGAAACCTTTGCACCAATGGCCAGGTTAGAATCTATTCGTCTATTAATTTCTTTTGCCACTCAACACAACATCACTCTTTATCAGATGGATGTTAAGAGTGCCTTCTTAAATGGTTACATAGATGAAGAAGTTTATGTCCATCAACCTCCTGGTTTTGAAGACTCCATGTCTCCAAATCATGTTTTTAAATTAAAGAAATCATTATACGGATTGAAACAAGCTCCTAGAGCTTGGTATGAACGTTTGAGTTCTTTCCTTCTGGAAAATGGTTTCACTAGAGGAAAAGTGGACACTACTCTCTTCTGTAAAACATTTAAAAAGGATATTTTAATTTGTCAAATATATGTTGATGATATTATCTTTGGAACATCTAATGCTACACTTGGAAAGGAGTTTGCTGAGTCTATGCAGGCTGAGTTTGAGATGAGCATGATGGGTGAACTCAAGTATTTCCTTGGGATTCAAATCAACCAAACTTCTGATGGAACCTATGTTCATCAAACGAAGTATGTGAAAGAACTTCTGAAGAAGTTTAATCTTTCTGAAAGTAAAGAAGCCAAAACTCCTATGCATCCAACATGTGTCCTAGGTAAGGATGAGGTAAGTAAGAAGGTAGATCAGAAGTTGTACAGAGGTATGATTGGATCTCTTCTATACCTAACTGCTTCTAGACCTGACATTCTCTTCAGTGTTTGTTTGTGTGCTAGATTCCAATCAGATCCGAGAGAATCTCATTTAACTGCGGTTAAGAGAATTCTGAGGTATCTGAAAGGTATTACTAATGTTGGTTTAGTTTACAGAAGATCCAAAGATTACAACTTAGTAGGATTCTGTGATGCTGACTATGCTGGAGATAGAATTGAAAGGAAGAGCACTTCTGGAAGTTGTCAATTTCTTGGAAGTCATCTGATCTCATGGTACAGCAAGAAGCAAGCTACTATTGCCCTCTCAACAACAGAAGCAGAATATGTTGCTGCTGCTGGGTGTAGCACACAAATGCTCTGGATGAGAAGTCAGCTAGAAGATTATCAGATATATGAGAGTAACATTCCTATTTTCTGTGATAATACTTCTGCTATATGTTTATCTAAGAATCCTATCTTACATTCAAAAGCTAAACATATTGAGATTAAACATCATTTCATAAGGGACTATGTTCAGAAGGGTGTTATATCTTTAAACTTTGTGGATACAGACCATCAATGGGCTGATATCTTTACAAAACCCCTTGCTGAAGATAGGTTTAAGTTCATTCTGAAGAATATCAGTATGTATTTATGCCCAGAATGAGAAGATGAGAAGATCTTATGTATGAGTATCTTCTGAAATGAGATTGGATTAGTCTTTTATAAGAAGTTCTGATTGTAATCAATTAGAAGTAGTGATTCTGTTATTACTAACGTTTCATTGTCTAAGTTGACTCAGAATCTCTTTAAAAGTAAAACAGCTGTAACTGGCTATCCAGATGGTAAACACGTGTTCACTAATTCTGGACAAGCGTGCGTGCAGTTGAGGGGACGCCTACTTAGGTAACTGTGCTAATCACTTCTCTTGTCATTATTATCTCTCCTCACGTCATGTAACATTAAATGCTATCCATCATTTCCTTTTATTTCTTTTTCTTTTAATACTCTTTAAACGTTTCTTTTCCCTCTTATATTTCTCTCTCTTGCATTCAGTTTCCTTTTCGCTCTCTCTCTCTTTGCATTCATATCATAAACCCTAGCAGTTTTCACTATCAGCAACTTCATCATGAATCCCTCGCCAAGTTCTGCAAATCAAGAAACTGATCGTAAACAAAAGAGAAAGGCAACTGATGAACCAGAAAACAAACCAAAAAGAGTAAGGATCACCTATGACCCTCTCAAGGTGAATCCCTTTGAAGCTATGATGTCTGGAAACTACTCCAGAGAATGATCATGACTGAAGCACCTGGGGCTCGTGGTCGTCTCTTGGAAGTTGGTGAAAGCAGCTATCACTATCTCATCAGGAACAGAAGAGTTCTTGAAGAGAGGATACCTGTAGATGAGATGGTAGAAGAAAATCCCTGCAGAGACATCGTGGTATGGAGACCAAGGTATCTTGTGCTGACTGGAGATTTTCAATGGTTGTTTGATTGGTTTAGAATGAACCCTTTTGAAAGTGCTCCTCACATGGTCTTTCCAAAAGTGGTTTCTCCTGCTGAAGTTGCTGGTCCTACTCCTCCAACAAACCTAGCAGCTATTCTTCAGGCGTTGGAAGTTGGAGCTTCTGAGTTGCCTGAACCAGAATATGGTGAGGCTGCTCCTGAGTTAGACTCAGATGTTGAGATGGAAGGTACAGAAGCTGAAGACCTTCCAGAAGATCATCCTGCTGAGATTGCTGTCCCTGTTGGCAGAAGTTCAGGTGTTTCTTCTTCTGGTGAACCCTCAGCTCTGATGAAGACCTTGGAAGCTCTGCATCAGAATCAAGCTATGTTGGCTTCTCGTTTGGACGCGCAAGAAGCAGCCAATGCTGAGTTTCGCTCCTTCATGGCAAGGCAAACTGCAAGAACTGGCGGGGTTCATGACACTCTGGCGCAGATTTTGTCTAAGTTAGGGTCTTAGTCTTTGGTCTTTGTAGTTTTCTTTCCTTGTTGCATCTGTTTTCTGCATACATCTTTTGTAATTCTGTTTGCTTAATCAATGAAAAGTTTGATTCTGTTTCTTTCCTTTGTCGTTTTATACATTTGAATCTTTTATATTCTTTTTGATGTTATGACAAAAAGGGGGAGAAAATATATGATAAATGATCTGATTAATATTATCAGTTACCGGGTAAAAAGGCCCCACATTACTAACAGAACTTGCAAAGTTCTATGCTTTAAGTTGTGTTGTTGCAGGAATTGAAGATTCTCTTTAAAAGATCAACATGAGAAGCAACAAGATGAATGCTGTGGATTCTTGAAGCAAGCTGAGTGCTATGAAGCTTCAGAATCAGAATCAGAAGCAAGAAGGAAGAATGTTAAGATATTCTGATGATAGAATATGATCTGAAACATTATGTTTTTGTTCTGACACATTCTTTATGGCTCTGATACATATTATGTGTTCTGAAACATATTCTATGTTTTGACTCATTCATGCTGACTTTTTTCGTTTAGTTTTATTTTGTAACATTTCAGGATGTAGAGATGCTCTGATGATGCTCTGGTACATTCAAAAATGTTCTGATACAGTCTAGCATGAAGTGATGTAAGAAGAAATTCAAGCTCTGAAGCTGTCCCAATGGAAGCAAGAATCAGAAGCTGTGGATGTTCTGAAGATCTAAAGAAATTCAAGTTCTGAAGCTATCCGATGGAAGCAGAAGTCAGAAGCTGGGAATGTTCTGAAGATCAAAGAAATTCAAGTTCTGAAGCTGTCCGATGGAAGCAGAAGTCAGAAGCTGTGAATGTTCTGAGGATCTAAAGAAATTCAATGTTCTGAAGCTGTCCTATGGAAGCAGAAATCAGAAGTCATGAATGTTCTGAAGATCAAGCACTGTGAACGTCTCTACTGAAATACTCAGGGAAGTCTTTTATTTATAAAATTCTTCTAGTATTAATTTCAGGGGGAGATTATTCATCTCAGGGGGAGATTGTTAATCTCAGGGGGAGACATATTCACATGCTTATGCTATAGCTGTGTAAATTGTCTTTAGCCGTCTGCTCTTTCTGATCGCAAATTCATATCATTTATATATGTTTTTGTCATCATCAAAAAGGGGGAGATTGTTAGAACAAGATTTGTTCTGATCAATATTCTTAATTTTCATGATAACAAGGATATGAATTTTGTGTGAGATAATGTGGTACTCTAATACATTACAATTTCCTTTTTCAGGAAATATATATAAAGAGTATGCACAAATCAGCGCTCAGAAGCTTTGACTCAGAAGGTTCAGCATGCAACATCAGAACATGGTCTGGCAAGACATCAGATGATGGTCAAGGCAGAATCAGAACATGGGTCTATGGAAGCATCAGAAGAACTTGAGATCAGAAGCAGAAGCACTGAAGTTCTCATGGTATCACGCTCAGAAGCACTTCAAGGTCAGAAGACAAGAAGATGCTTTGCACCAAGCTGTTTGACTCTGGTGATATTCAAACGTTGTATACACAAACATCAGATCAGAAGAAAGTACAGGTGGCAGGCTACGCTGACTGACAAAAGGAACGTTGGAAGCTATTAAAGGCAACGTCAGTAGACACAGCATGAACAAGGCTCGAGGTAGTTGACAAAAGCGTGAAACATTAAATGCAATGCTGTACGGAATACACAAAGCATTAAATGCTCCCAACGGTCATCTTCTCAAGTGCCTATAAATATGAAGTTCTGATGAGAAGCAAGGTTTACCAATTCTTGACGATTCCTGTGAATATAAACTTGCTGAAACGCTGTTCAACTAAAAGCTCAAAAACTTCATCTTCATCAAAGCTCACTACATTGCTGTTGTAATATATTAGTGAGATTAAGCTTAAACGTTAAGAGAAATATCACTGTTGTGATTATAGCTTTTCAGAAGCAATTGTAATACTCTTAGAATTGATTACATTAATTTGTAAGTAACTAGAGTGATCAAGTGTTGATCAGGATACTCTAGGAAGTCTTAGCTTGTGTCTAAGCAGTTGTAATTAGAGTGATCACGTGGTGGTCAGGATACTCTAAGAAAGTCTTAGCTTGTGTCTAAGCATTTGTTCCTAGAGTGATCAGGTTGTGATCAGGATACTCTAGAAGACTTAGTCGTGGGCTAAGTGGAAAACCATTGTAATCTGTTGCGATTAGTGGATTAAATCCTCAGGTGAGGTAAATCACTCCGTGGGGGTGGACTGGAGTAGTTTAGTTAACAACGAACCAGGATAAAAATAACTGTGCAAATTTATTTTTATCGTCCAAGTTTTTAGACTACACTTATTCAACCCCCCCCCCCCCCTTTCTAAGTGTTTTTCTATCCTTCAAGAAGATGTTATCTCCTTTGATCAGGAGTAAATGCAATTTCCTGTTTTCGTTGTTTATATGTTCAAAAATAAAAATGGTTCCTGTACTATCGAGCCGTGAACTTAAAAGCCAGGTGCCTTGCCCGAAGCACACTGGTCCTTTTTATAAGGGTTTGTCATACCATGATCATATGTTCATTCAATAAAATCATGGGACATTTGCATATTCAAATTTTGCGATCCTTTTTGTTTCTTTCTTTACTTTATTCATTTTTAAATAGCTATGTGTTCTTACACACACCCACATAATAAATGCAGATTCACATTCACTCTAGATCCTGTTGATAACGATTCTGCTATTGCCAGTCATGACTTTGAAAATCTGATCTACCAAACTGAGGACGAAAGTGAGGAAGATTGTGAATTACCTAGGGAACTTGCAAGGCTATTAGAACAAGAAGAAAGGACTATACAGCCGCATGAAGAGCCAATTGAGGTTATCAACCTGGGCAGTGACGAAGAAAAGAAAGAAGTCAAGATAGGAGCTGATTTAGAAGACAGTGTCAAGCAAAGGCTGATTCAAATGTTACAAGACTATGTCGAGATATTCGCTTGGTCCTACGAAGATATGCCTGGTCTCGATACCGATATTGTGGTCCATCGCTTGTCGATCAAAGAAGGAAGCACTCCAGTTAAGCAGAAGCTGCGAAGAAGTAGGCCCGACATGTCCAAAAAGATTAAAGACGAGGTTGAGAAGCAATTCAACGCCGGTTTTCTAAAAGTTTTAAGTTATCCTCCATGGATAGCTAACATCGTGCTTGTACCTAAAAAAGACGGGAAAGTCAGAATGTGTGTAGACTACAGAGATCTGAATCGGGCAAACCCCAAAGATGATTTCCCTTTACCACACATTGATGTACTGGTTGACAATACTGCACAATGCAAGATATTTTCCTTTATGGATGGATTCTCAAATTACAATCAAATCAAGATGGCGCCCGAAGACATGGAAAAAACAACCTTCACAACACCCTAGGGAACCTTTTGTTACAAAGTAATGCCCTTTGGTTTAAAAAATGCAGGAGCAACGTATTAGCGTGCAATGGTAGCTCTGTTCCATGATATTATTCATCAGGAAATAGAGGTTTATGTGGATGATATGATTGCAAAGTCCAACACCGAAGAAGAACATTTGGGTCATCTGCACAAGCTGTTTGACAGACTCAAGAAGTACAGGTTGCGACTGAATCCGAACAAGTGTACCTTTGGGGTGAGATCCGGTAAACTCTTAGGTTTCATTGTCAGCAACAAGGGTATTTAAGTTGATCCTGCCAAGGTCAAAGCCATTCAAGAAATGCCCATACCCCGTACCGAGAAACAAGTCAGAGGATTCTTGGGACGTCTGAACTACATCGCCAGATTTATTGCCCATATGACTACTACTTGTGTGCCAATCTTCAAATTGTTGAAGAAAGATCAAGTAGAAAGATGGAACGATAAATGCCAATTAGCCTTTGACAAGATCAAAGAATATCTTCAAAAACCACCAATCTTGTTACCGCCAGTGGAAGGAAGACCTCTGATAATGTACCTAACAGTGTTAGAAGATTCAATGGGGTGTGTACTGGGGCAACATGACGAGTCTGGCCGAAAAGAGCATGAAATCTACTATCTTAGCAAAAAGTTTACCGATTGTGAAACAAGGTACTCACTGCTTGAGAAAACTTGCCGTGCCTTGGCATGGGCGGCTCGCCGACTAAGACAGTATATGCTAAACCATACCACTTTACTGATCTCCAAAATGGATCCTATCAAATATGTGTTCGAAAAACCTGCTCTCTCTAGAAGAATAGCAAGATGGCAAATGATCTTAACAGAGTATGACATCCAGTACACTTTGCAAAAGGCGATCAAAGGAAGTGTGGTAGCTGATCATCTGGCTCATCAAGTAGTGGATGATTATCAAGCATTAAACTTTGACTTCCCAGATGAAGATATTATGCTAGTTACTGACTACGAACAACCTGGACCGGAGGAAGGACCCGAGCCAGGATCCTGATGGACTATGGTTTTTGATGGAGCCTCTAATGCGCTTGGCAATGGCATCGGAGCTGTGATAATTTCTCTTGCAGAAGGACATACACCATTCACTTCCAGATTATGTTTCAACTGCACTAACAATATAGCTGAGTATGAAGCATGTATTCTGGGTCTCAAAGCTGCAATCGATCTGAGAATCAAGTTCCTGGAGGTCTATGGAGATTCGGCCCTTGTAATTTATCAAGTTAAAGGGGAATGGGACACGAAGCACCCGAATCTAATTCCTTACAAAGAATATGTGCTGAGTTTGATTCCTTACTTTGAAGAAATTACTTTTGAACATATCCCGCGAGAAGAAAATTAACTGGCTGGTACCTTAGCTACCATGTCATCTATGTTCAAAGTCAGGTGGGATAATGAGGCGCCAATGATCACCATTTACAGACAGGATGAACCAGCCTATTGCAACGAGATTGATACCAAAGGAGTGGAGGAAAAACCATGGTTCCATGAAGTAAAAAGATATCTCGAAGCCCAGGAGTACCCTGAAGGGGCATCCATTAACGATAGAAAGTTTCTAAGAAGATTTGCTGCCAAATTCTTTCTAAGTAATGGAATCCTGTACAAGCGCAACCATGACTCGACTCTGCTTCGTTGTGTGAACAAGAAGGAAGTGGAATAGATTATGGAAGATATACACGATGGTGCCTTTGGTACTCATTCAAGTGGACATACAATGGCTAAAAAGATCTTAAGAGCAAGTTATTATTGGTCTACCATGGAGACAGACTACCACCGCCATTCCAAAACTTGTCACAAATTCCAGATATATGCCGACAAAGTACATATACCTCCAGTCCCATTAAACGTTCTGACGGCTCCTTGGCCTTTTGGAATTTGGGGAATCGATATGATTGGAGAAATCAAGCCTACTGCCTCCAACGGACATCGTTTTATCCTAGTCGCTATTGACTACTTCACAAAATGGGTAGAGGCAGCCTCGTTTGCTTCTGTCACCAAGAATGTTGTGGCCCGGTTTATTAAGCATAATCTCATTTGTCGGTATGGCATCCCTGAAAGGATCATCACAGACAATGGCACAAATTTAAACAACAGGATGATTACCAAACTCTGCACGCAGTTCCAGATCAAACATCATAATTCATCCCCATACCGACCAAAGATGAATGGCGCCGTGGAAGCTGCCAACAAGAACATCAAGAAGATCATACAAAAGATGACAGTAACCTACAAAGACTGGCATGAGATGTTACCTTTTGCTCTTCATGGTTATCGCACCTCAACACGTACTTCAACAAGGGCAACTCCATTCTCCTTAGTCTATGGTATGGAGGCAGTTCTTCAAATTGAAATTCAGATTCCTTCCCTAAGGATTATGAAAGAAGCCGATCTAGACGAAGACGATTGGATTCAGACTCGGTTGGACTAGATAAACTTGATTGATGAGAAGAGGCTTGCGGCTATTTGTCATGGTCAGTTGTACCAGAAACGTATGATCAAGGCCTTCAACAAGAAAGTCAAAAGTCAGGCATATCAAATTGGTGATTTGGTTGTAAAACGCATCATCTTACCACAGGGCGACCCCAGGGGCAAGTGGACTCCCACTTATGAGGGACCATTTGTAATCAAGAAGGTATTCTCCGGCGGAGCCATGTTGCTTACCACTATGGATGGCAAGGATTTCCCACACCCTGTAAATGCGGACATAATCAAAAAATACTTCGCTTAAAGAAAAGCTCGCTAAGTTGAAAACCTGAAAGGGCGACTTAGGAAAAAATGAGCGTCTCGGTGGATTGAAAACCTGAAAGGGCGATCCAGGCAAAAATTAGAGACTAAAAAAAAAATAATTATCCCGGTAGGCTGAAAACTTGAAAAGGTAGCCTAGGCAAAAGTTAGGGAATAAAGCATACGACTATGTCCCGTTTGGCCACCTACTCACCTTCAAGGTTCAACACATCAAAGGCACCAATCAGTCCAATCATTTTTCTTCCAACAAGTGAGGGATGAGATACTCAAAGACAGATCGGCAATAGCAGAGTTGAAACTTGACTGGATTGTTTTCACATAGCTATTTCCCTTTATAAGTACTTTTCAAAGTTTTATGACAAATTCCTACTACTAGGATTTTTGTCTCCTTGTACTAATCTGCCTATTACGGATCTCTTTCAAATTAATACAATTCATGCTCAAAATCAATGTTTTCACTTTTTCTGTTTTGAATACGTAAATGTCCCAAGGATAATTTTGAATGAACATATGCATTTGAATATGATTGATGTTTATAAGAAAAACAGGAATAGCATTCGGGTAATGTCCCAATCATCTGGACATCATCCCAAAACCAGCAACATGGGAATATCCCCCACAGTGCAATCTTCAAGGAGTTATCCCCAGATAAGCAAGGTCCAATTAATTCCCCGACGGAATGTTCTATCACCGACACTGAGTACGGGCATCAAAAGAAACAGCTCCCCAACAGAGATACATTTCTCAGCAGAATCCTCGATGAGATTTCCCTCTCCAATAATGTGATTCGAGGGGCCCTATCTTCAAGCTCGGACAAGATATTACATCGGACAATTACTCCTCGTTCCCCAGCAAGGCTGTTCAAGATCACTATCCCTAGAAGGTGTGATCCTCCACATCAAGGCTTGATCAAATAGTGCATCGGAGAATTACACATCTCTCTTATTCCCATTCAAGGTGCATCAAAATCAGAACCTTCAAATTACCTTCATCCCCAAGCGGTAGTCAAAGATCCCTCAACAGAGCATCCTGGTCCGTAAGGAAATTCCCCCAGCTGAGTGTACTCGAACAAGATAGCAAAGATCATCAACGGTCATAATATCATCGTTTCTGAAATAACAAGCAGGGATTTATTTTCCCAACCAGAAGTTTGATACGCTCTAAACTGCATAAGTCATGTCCATACATCATACATCATATGCATATTCATACATAGCATATAATTTTTCATGACAAACGCATACATAGCATGCACGATTTTCATTTAGTTTGAGAATCTCAACATATACATGCATCATGACATTGCATGTCACTAACTTGGTTTTTCAGGTGGACGAATTATCCTCAGCAGATTATTCTCAATCACGTGCAATATTCTCCCGGGTTCTGTCCAGACAAGCATTCCTCTCAGATATAATCAAACCAAAGATTCATTCTGAAGAGCTCTCTCTTTCCAAATCACTTATCAACTCTAAACAAGCAAAGCATATACGGTTTAATGGTGACTCATTCTGACATTTCCAGGCTATACCACAGTCAAATAAACAACTTCAAATCCCTCAGATCTAAGTCGATACCTTGGACGGTTCCTTAATGATCTACCCTCAAATTTAAGTAGATACCTTGACGGTTCCTTAATGATCTACCCTCAGATTTAAGTTGATACCTTGACGGTTCCTTAATGATTTACCTTCAGATCAAAGTCGATACCTCAGACGGTTCCTTAAAGCAATCAATCTTTAAGATCTAAAGCGGAAACTTCGGACGATTCTGTAACGATCAACATTCAAAATCTAAAGCGAAAACTTTGGAAAGTTCCGTAACGATCAACCTCCAATATTTAAAGCGGTAACCTCGGACGGATCCGTAACGGTCAACACAGAGATTCAAATCCTTCATCAAGATATAATCAATGGATTCATTCTGATGAACAAACCATCAACACATTCACTAGATGGCATCTGAAAGCCCATCTCAAGTAATGTTTTGATCCGCCAACGATATTTCTCAAACCACATTCAATACAAATTCCAGCATCACTTCTGGTGAAGGTAAGTGCAAATTTTCAGGGCATCTAAATATTCAATCATCTTCTACCTTCAGATTCGAATCGGTCTCTTCAGGTTTAAGAAGATTGAATAGGGGCAACTATTATACCCCAAAATTTGCCCGCATCTTTTTTCAAAGAGAAGGCAACAGACTTCTGTCTAAAAATTAGGAGTTTTATAGAATCTTGGATTTTATTTCGTAAATATTCTGATTTTATGAATACTCAGCTTTTAGAATGTTTTTGTACGGTATTTTGGTTCGCTGTTGAATTTATTCTTACACAAACGCCAGATACTGTTTATCACTTCATACACTATTTATTTGAGATTTATTTTTAGATAAATGATACTGACGGAATTGGTACAGAATCAAAATTTTGCAGGCGCAAGAGTCCAGGGATTCAGACTGTACTGGTAACAATTAAATTATTATTGGTTTTGTTTCCCACTAATTTTTGTACTATATTATTGTTTTCAAATCTTTTCCTTTCTTTTCAAATCTCTTTCTTTCAAATCAAATCCTAACTTTATTCCATACACTTTCTTTCAAATCCTACTACCACTCAAACTTTCCTTTTTTGTACGGTATCACTTCATTCCCCAACGTCTCCATCCTTCTTTTCACTCTATATATACTCCTCATTTTTTCCATAAATTCTCACATCAAATTTCACTCATAATTATTTTCTATCATACTATCTCATAATTATTTTCTCTTCTTCCCCGGCAAAAATGGCAAAGTGGATGGATACGTTTTTTCTTATGGTCATCACTGTTTTTGTGGTGATCATGTCCTTTTTCTGTCTGCATAGTCCTGAAAAATGCGGACCTGGGATGCTTGCACTCCCGTACATCTATATATTGTTGTTTATAGCATGGGTTTTTAATCGTCATACTTAAAGTTTGTCGTATCTTTCGCTTTCAAATAATGTACCGTTCATTATATTTGTCGTACTGTTCGTTATATTATGTAATATTTGTACTGTCAGTATTAAATATTGTACTATCTGTTGTACCGTCGTTTAATTAGTAAGATAATATTATGTGTGTTTATTGCTATGTAAATATTTATTTTTCTGTGCATTAAATCCTTCTCAAGATTATTATCAGTAATTTCGTTCGCGTACAGTATATTTTATTTATTTATTATGTTTTTGTTTTTCTAAAAAATCATGTAAATAAATTTTCACCATTAACACAACAAAAACAAAAGGATAAAAAATTAACTTTAACTGTTAAGTTTTCACTTTAACTGTTACGTTAATACCCCGACAGCTAGTTAACAGTCAAACTCGCTGACAGCACGATTCTCCGTGTTTGTACCATCAGTCAAATCAATCTTTTGCATTTCAAAATTCCAAGATTTTTGTTCTAGAAGTCTTCTGATAATCACATGATCAGCAGAGACTCAACACTGCACAAAAATCAGGTACGCTTAACTGTCTCCTACACAAACAGTCCCTAACTAGGGTTTTTGTTTTTTTTCAGAAGAACAAGTTTTTTGAGACCTCAAATGGATTTCATGGATCTCCATATGTCTCAAAGTACCATTAGACAAATTTTCAAACTTTGATTCGCTAGGACGCACAGTCAGCAGCTCAAACAGTCAATAGACGACCAGTTTGACCGAAAAGTCAACAGACAGTCAAAAATGATTTTTTTTGTCAATATCCATATTTTGTCAAAATATTCATCATTTGATCAATGGTTGATCATAATTCATCAAGAAAAGTTCAGAAATCGACAAAACTCTAAGTTTTAAAATTAGGGTTTTCTCCTAAAAAGTCAGCTGAACTTTGACCGGCCATAACTCTCTCCTCGTTCATCCGAAAAATTCCAACCAAAGATTATTTTGAAGGAAATTCAATTATCTTTCCAATGAAATTGGTCCCATGGTCATTGGATTTACCATTTGGAAAATATGAGCTAAGACATTACATGTCATTTTCAAAGTCAACAAAAAGCAGTTTTTTGTCAAAGCCCATAACATCAAGATAACTTCTCCAAATGCAAAAAATTTTACAACGTAGCTTGTAGAGGACATCTTGAGGTTTCTAAAAAGTACTAGAACTCCTTCATATGATCAAAATTGAAGGAATTATGCCTTGTTGAAGTTGGCTATTTTTTGGGAAAATGCATGAAACTAGCATTGATCAAAATTGTTTTTTTTTTTCCAAAAGAGGCCAAGCATTCATGATCCAAACATGTTTCTAATGATGTTAAAGGGCTCCCACGACCAACATTAGGCCCATGACATTTTTATTTCTTTTTTAATTTAATTTTATTTCATTTAAAGTTAAATTAAAAAAGAAATGGTTCAAGATAATGATTCAAGGCTTTTGTCCTTAGCTTGAGTCACCAAGTTTGATCCAAGTTCTGCAGCATAGAGGTACAGAAGACCTATGGCAAGAGGGGTGAAGAAAATTGAAGCCATGGCCAAGAAATTCAAAGCTTTTATTATTAAAAAAATCAAAAGTTCAAAGACACTCAAGAGCTTGGTAGCTTAAGATTTCAGCACTCATATTGCTTATAAATGACATGAACACTTCAGCAACAAAGGACACACGAAATAGTTCACAAAGAATAGCTCACAAACTTCACAAAACTAAAATTTTTTACAAGAAACTTTAATTTTCGTGTTTGATTTTGCAGCTAGTTTCAAAGCAAACCAAGTCCATAAATCATCTCCTGGGACTTGTTTGAGTAAGTTTGGATCAATAGCCAAGTTCATAAGGACCTGAAACTCGAGTTCCACCACTCTCCGGTTTGGTAAATTTCCATTGAATTCAAACTCTTCATTTATGCATTGTTATCATGTCTAACGGTTATGGTTGAGTTTATAATGATCATTAGGTCAGGTTTGAACCCTAGCATGAGAGCTCTAACGTCCATAACCTAGGTTGTCATTGCTAACCGTGTGTTCAAAATCTTCTTCGAGTCTCATGAACCAGGAACTTTCAGGCCACAAAACCATCACCAATGGAATCGCAGCCCTCGAATTAGGGGGGTAGGGTCCCTTTTGAATGTTTATTGTCCTTATTTTTGCAGGTGGAGGGCTGAGGTCGCCGGAGAAGACGACCGGAGGTTTGACTCCGGCGTCGCTGACTTTCCTTGACTAGGTCAAGGCTTGCGTGGCGGAGGGAAGAGCTCTGATTGGCTCTGATTTAAATTCTGGGTCCCACGTGAAATGTTTTTAAACTGATAGATCCAATGTTTTAATCCCACACACTTAGGATGCACCCTATCATTTGAAGCCCTCAGATCTCATTAATTCAAGATCTAACGCATCTGATCACGCCTTCCATACCATAGACTCTCCAGTCTACCACACTTGATCCAAATTTAATATATTTTCTATTTTGTTTAATTTTCTTTTGCAAAATTATTTAAAAATAGTTTAATAAATCAGAAAAATATGCAAAAAAATATTTTAGGTTGATAAAATATTGTCTTAATTTTTGACACAAAAATATTTTATTTTTCTTAATATTTAAAATATTTTGTTTAATTAATTAGATAATATTATACATTTATCTTTTAATTATTCCTAACCTATAAAAAAAAATCAGAAAAAAATATTTTTTTTCATTAAATTAAGTTTATATATTATATACTAATTTTGCACATATTTAGAATATTTTTCTCTTTAAGTTTAATTTATGTGTATAATTATTTGTATAATTATATGTTAATTAACTTAATAATCTTAAAAACAATTTCAAAAATCACAAAAAAATTAATTTTATTTTAAAATTAATTAACAAACAATTTGGATATATTTTAGACTTAATTTTTTAGGTTTAAATTTTATTTCTAATTCTTAACCTTTTAATTAAATTAATTAATTTTAATTAAAATCAACCATCCAAAAATCCAAAAAATATTTTCCCTTTATCTTATTGCAATTTAAATTCATAGATAAGTGTATAGGTTGTCAAATTCATGCAAATAGCGTAGTTTACATTTCTCGCACAATCGATGTAATAACGTAGATTTACTTTCCGCATTTTACATTCCCGCACTTTAATTCCTGTACATATAAAACTGCGTGTATGACAAGAATAAAACTGAAGCGCTAGATCACTAATCTCAAGATAACATATCTGAAAATAAATCACAATCACACTTGCACCTCTTAGGGTAATCCCTCTGTTACTCTTTTCAAAAATCAATTCTACTGTTCAAATACAATTCAAATTTCTTTCTGTATCCAGTCAAAGAAAATTTTCTAAAAGAAATGGGAAAGAACCTTATGAACTTAGGGTATGCCTCCTAATTGCTTGCTCAATCAAAAACAACAGAAGTTCTTACACATCACTATTTTTTCAAAACAAACTTTCAAAAAGACAACACTTTGTATATATCCAAACAAGGATCATTACGAAGTTAAAAATCTTTTTTTCGAACCATCAAAATATCTTTCGAAAGATAAACACTTTGTATACATCCGCACAAGGATCATTACAAAGTTAATTCTTTACAAAAATATTTAAAACCACATACAAGCATTTCAAAGCAAGACAAACGATTCAAACAAGTGAGCTAAGCAATTAAGAGCCCATGGATAACCATGGATACAAAGGGTGCTAACACCTTCCCTTTGTATAACCTACCCCCGAACCTAAAATCTCTTTAAGGTCTTTTTCTGTTTCTTTTATAAACCTTTCCTTAATTGGATAAAATAAAAGTCGGTGGCGACTCTCTGATTTTCACAACTAAAAAATAAATAAAAGAAGAGTCAGTTTGCATCCCACAAAAAAAACCGAGGATAACACATATCATGGAACAAGGCTCCCATTGCACGCTGATACGTTGCCCCTGCGTTCTTCAACCCAAATGGCATGACCTTGTAACAGATGGTGCCCCAAGGAGTAGTAAAGGTTGTTTTTTCCATATCTTCGGGTGCCATCTTGATCTGATTATAACCTGAGAACCCATCCATGAAGGAAAACACTTTGCATTGTGCAGTACTGTCAAATAGGATATCAATATGTGGTAGCGGGAAAAAATCTTTGGGACTTGCTCGATTCAAGTCTCTGTAGTCTACACACATTCTGACCTTTTCGTCTTTCTTAGGTACCGGTACTATGTTGGCGATCCATGATGGATAACTCATAACTTTCAGGAAACCGGCGTTGAACTGTTTCTCAACCTCCTCTTTGATCTTCTGAGCCATGTCAGGTCTGCTTCTTCGTAACTTCTGTTTAACCAGAGGACGTTTTTCTTTGATAGGTAGACGGTGAACCACAATATCAGTATCGAGTCCGGGCATATCTTCGTAGGACCTAGCAAATATCTCAACATTGTCTCGTAACATCTGAATTAATCTATATTTGACAACATCTTCTAGTTCAGCCCCTATCTTGATTTCTTTCTTTTCTTCGTCAGTACCTATGTTCACAATCTCGATTGGCTCTTCATGCGGCTGTATAGTCTTTTCTTCTTGCTCTAACAATCTGGCAAGTTCTCTAGGCACTTCACAATCTTCCTCACCTTCATCCTCAGCTTGATAGATCGGATTTTCAAAGTCATATTTAGCAATAGCAGAGTCGTTATCAATAGGATCCAGAGTGGATATGGATCTGCAGTGTATTATGTGGGTGTGTGTAAGAACACATAGCTATAGAAAAGTAAAGAAAAATAAAAAGCAACACACAATTTGAATAAGAAACGTCCAATGCTTTTATTGAATGAAAATATGCTTATGAAATGACAAGCCCTAACAAAAAGGACCGTTGTGCCCTGGGCAAGACACACGACTTTAAAGTTTATTGTTTATTAAAGTACATAAATTAAAACTGGAAAACATAAAGAAAAGCAAAAACTAAGAATGGAAATTACTCCTGACTATAAGAGATAGAAACAATGTCTTCATTCTTCCAGTTGTTCAGCCCTTTGTCTGATGTAGGAAAGATCCACTTGTCCAGGTTGCAACCATCTTCGTCTTCTCCTACGGCATTGACTCCTTTGCGGATGAAATGATACTTCAATCCTTTTGGACGATGATGTTGTTCTCCATTCTGATCTTTAGCAGTGTAGCCTAGACCCCATTTGTTGGATTTGTAAGGGATGTCAGGTAGTTGCCCCCAGATAGTGCAGCCACCTTCTTCTACCACAACCCTAGCGTCTTTCAAAGAAGCCATTGTAGGAGGAACTCTAGTAACTTTAGGAACAACATTGATGGGTTTAGTCTCAGGGACCACTTGAGGGACCAATTCAAACGCTTGACGGGGAGATTCAAAAGCTTCAACAGTGAATTCAACATACTTGGTCTCATCTATGAAGCTCACCACATATTCTTCCTCGCCATACACAGTGACAATCTTGCCTTTCGCCGGATATTTCAGTTTCTGATGGAGAGTTGATGTCACGGCATTTGCCCCATGTATCCAAGGACATCCAAGTAGACAGGAATAAGCGGGATGAATGTCCACCACATAGAATACAGTGTTGAAAGTCTGGGAACCTACTCTGATCGGGAGCTCAACTTCGCTATATACAGTACTCATTGAACCATCAAAAGCTTTGACTATCACATCACTGGATTTCAGCACGATTCCTTCAGGGTTGAGTTTGTCCAACACCAACTTGGGTAGTACATTCAGAGACGAGCCATTGTCAACCAGTACATGGGCCAGAGTGGTGCCCCCACATTCGATGGATATATGTAGAGCTTTGTTATGATTCTTTCCACTAGGACTTAGATCAGCATCAGAAAACCCCAGGTAGTTATCTATCGTCAGGTTTGCAATACAATTCTCGAGTCGGGTGATAGAAATCTCTTGTGGCACATGAGCAGCCTCTAGGAACTTCATCATAGCTTTGGCGTGAGTCTTGGAGCAACTTAGGAGTGACAACATAGAAATCTTGGAAGGAGTATGCCCCATCTGTTCAACGATGTCGTAATCACTTTTGCGGATGATCTTCAAGAACTCATTTGCTTCTTCGGAAGATGGATTTTCAGTAACGGTCTCAACTGGTGTCTGGACAGGTTCATGCAATGGGCCTTTAACTCGAGTATCAGGATTTTGATTAGGAATAATTGTAGCAGCAAGTGAAGCAGTGTTTGGAGAGATCTCTGGAGAAAACACTCTTCCACTTCTTGTCACTTTACTATTTCCGGCAATATTACCCACATCAGGATTGGCGTCTTCAGAAACTTTGTCAGCTATGAGTTCTTGCTTAACTCCTTGAATATAGACCTCGGCACCATAGTTCCAAGGGATAGCCTTATCAGAAGAATATGGAATCGGACCAGGCTTAGTGATGATAATAGGAGCCACACGGAGTTCAGCAGAAATCTTGAATGAAGCCTTAGTAGGGATCTTCAGCGGAGCTTTGGAAATTACTGACACGTATTCAATCTTCAAGCCACGGGAGAAACCTTCGCACAAATTCTCTATAGAAGGAAAATTTTCAAACCTGATAGTGCGACGATCCATCCAGCCTTGAATACCTCTTTTCAGGTTCTCACAACCATTGGGTTGGGATGCACAATAATAACAACCTGGGTCGCAACCTAGAAATAAACAAGCTTGCAGCAGCTTTCTCTTGATGTCAGGGAGAGGAGTTGACAGATCTCTCACATCATAGACATGGACCGTGTCCATGATAGCATTAACAGTCTTGTCATGCTTTGGCATAGGGGCAGTGATGACATTCGGAGTTTCTGGCGGGTCAAACTCGATTTCGCCAGCATCTATCATGTCTTGGATCTTATTTTTCAATGCCCAACAGTTATCAGCATTATGTCCAGGGCTATTAGAGTGGTACACACATTTTGCATTAGGATCATAGTTTGGAGACGTAGTAGTGACATTCTTCGGAGGATCTCTTATAGTGATCAAATTGGCCTTCACCAGATGTTGCAGAGCTTGAGATAAAGGCATGTTGATTTTAGTGAATTGCCTTCTAGGTGTGTTTGACTTGCGCTGATACCCCTGTCTAGGAGCTTGTTGAGGCGTTGGTGTAGAGATGAGAACAGCTCCAATAGACGGATTTTGATCATTCTTATTACGGCCCCTCTGACTATGAACAGCGTTAGACTCATTTCTTCCATGATAGGGCTTCTTTGTAGTACCAGAAGATACGCCTACTTGAATCTTCCCACTTCGAATACCACTCTTTACACATTCTCTAGTCAATATGAGATCGGTGAAACCAGATGAGGAACTACCTAGCAAGTGACTATAGAACGGCCTAGTTAGCGTGCCCATGAACATGTCCACCAATTCCCTATCAGTCAAGGAAGGTTGGACTCTTCCAGCTAAATCTCTCCACTTTTGAGCATACTCCTTGAAACTTTCCTTAGGTCCCATATGTAACACCCGTATAGTTTTATTATTAATTTAAATTGGAATATTTAATTAATAATTAGAATTATTAGGGATTTTGAGGAAATAATGAATAAATAATGGTTTAAGGCATTTGGGCCATATGAGGAAATAGTAAAGATGGGGGTGTAATTTAGTAAAGCTTTCACTAATCTCAATATTATTATTTTTCATAAAATAATTGGGAATTGGGAAACAAAGAAAAGAAAGAACGTGAAAGAACAGAAGTGGGAACAAGGAACGTGAAGGAGAACTGTAGAGGGAGAGACCAAGAACCAAGATTTTATCTGAGGTAAGGGGAGACTCTCCATTTAATCTCTTTTATTGTATTATAGGTGATAGTATGGTTTAGGAGTATGGTTGGATCCATTGATTCTATATTCTGAAATTGTGTATGTGTTCATCATTGAAATTTGGACTGTGAATCCCTAATAACTGATAGATTTAGGGTATGATGAATGAATATGATTATAGAATCATATACTGTGGTTGTAGATGAATTCGTATGCTGTTTAGATGTGAATTTTTTTGGTTTTTAGACTCAAAATCGTGGATTGGTATGAGTAAAAACGAATGGGTTTTGGACTATTACGAAGCTGCAGGTTCTGGGCAATTTTTTCTGGTGTTTCGCATATGAAACAGTGCCATACGCGTATGGGATGAGGTCATACGCGTATGAGGGACACTCCCAAGGGGCTATACGCGTATGATACGCAGGTGCCCTGTCCCAAATACCTAGTACTGGTGTTTTGCGTATGAGGAGCGTATGAGGATGCTCATACGCGTATGGAAGTTTTGAAAGAGGAAAATTATTCTGGTGATACGCGTATGGCAGGACTTGTACGCGTATGAGATTGCTTTAAGGCAAAATCTGATCCTGTTGAAATGCATATGATACGCGTATGGGACATAGTGGTACGCGTGTGGATGCGTATGGGCTTGAAGATACGCGTATGGACGTTGTGTGTGCAAATTTCTGTTTTGTGATTTTTCTGGAAAGTCCAATGATGTGTAACTTTCGATCTGTAGGCCTGTTTTGTGTGCTGTTTGAGAATAGGTAAACCTTGTGATGCGATCTGTGGTTTACTGATATGTTGATTGTATTTGAATGATGTGAATGTATATATGAACATGCTTAATAATGATGATGATGAAATGAGTATAGATGATGCTACTCATAGTATGATGACGAAAGTATGTTATATATATGTTACATGCATTCATAAACATTGATGAGGACTGAATCCTAGATGATGAGAGGATTTCAGTGAATGGCAGAATTCCCATTGTGTGGAATTTGTGCTGGCAGGGCCATATCTGGATGATGATAGATCGGTCGGTGGATGATTTCCACTGGTGATGATTTGGTACCACATGCATAGTGTCAGTTTCATACATGTGCATGATTTGTTTATAACATGATGATATATGTTATATGATGACTGTCTGTGTATCTGTGGTTGTGTGAATGGTGATTTGTCTGAATATGAAACAATTGGGTGAATGATATAACTATGAAATGTTATTATTTATGATTCAATAACATTGGTTAACTGTGATGAGACTCACCCTTACTTGTTGTCATTTTTCAGATTGAGGATAGCGGCGTGACTTGGTGAGGATTAGCTCATAAGTCGGTTTTTAGTATTGTGTCGGTGTCATGCTCTGATAGATGTAACACTGGGAACACGTTTGTTTTGAGTTTGATTATAACTCTAATTGGTTTTGTTGGTTGAGTCGGATACATTAATGATGAATGTTGACTCTGTGTGTTTGATTCCGCTGTGTAAAACATGATTTTATTAATGAGTTATAATTTCAGTTGTTTTCAGTGAATGCATGACATGTACCGACGTGTGTTTTCTTCATTTTATGAATTGTGACACCTCTTGCATGCTTACTCTGATTTATTAATTGTTTAATTGCCGCGGGTTATTAGAGGGGTGTTACAATAGTGGTATCAGAGCATAGTCGGTCGTTGTGACCAGAGTCTTAGTGTCAGTCTTTCTGTGTATGCGACTAATACGAGTTATTTGTCGATACTTTTGTTCTGACTGGATTGTTGGTGTAAGCAGAACAATGGCTGGAAGAGGAGGAAGAAACGATGATGCTATCGCTGAGGCTCTGGGCATGATTGCTGGTGTGCTTGGAGGAAATGCTATAGGGGCTGGGATTGGTGCTGAAAGACAGTTGGGGAATTTTCAGAGGAATAATCCTCCATTGTTCAAGGGCACGCATGATCCCGAGGGTGCTCAGAAATGGCTTAAGGAGATCGAGAGGATTTTCAGAGTCATTGACTGTGCTGAGAATCTCAAGGTGAGATATGGCACTCACATGTTGTCTGAGGAAGCTGATGATAGTTGGATGCTGGTGGTACAGCAATTACCTGGACTGTATTCAGGAGGGAATTTCTGAGGAGGTATTTTCCTGAAGATGTCAGGGGCAGAAAGGAAGTTGAATTTCTGGCACTGGTTCAAGGCAATATGTCGGTGCCGGAGTATGCTGCTAAGTTTGTGGAACTGGCAAAGTACTATGTGCACTATAATGATGATGAAGCCAGTGAGTTCTCGAAATGTGTCCAATTTGAGAACGGCCTTCGTGATGAGATCAAGCAAGGTATCAGGTACCAGAGAATCCGGAGATTTGTTGATCTGGTGGATTATAGCAGGATTTTTGAGGAAGATAACATTAAGCTGAGGTCATCTCACTCTCGCGAGTTGGTTGACAGAAAAGGAAAGAAACATATGGATAGAGGTAAGCCATATGGTCGCGGTAAAACTACTGATTGGAAGAAACCCAGTGGGGGAGATTCCAGTGCTTGTATCAGATGTTACAATTGTGGTGAGATGGGGCATCGTAGGAATGAATGCAAGCTTGATCAGAAGAAGTGTTACAAGTGTGACCAAGTGGGTCATATTGCTGCTGACTGCAAGAAGAGGGTTGTGACTTGTTATAACTGTGGTGAAGAGGGTCACATCAGTCCTAATTGTCCTAAGCCAAAGAAGAACCAATCGGGAGGAAAGGTTTTTGCTTTGACCGGGTCTGAGACTACTCCAGAGGACAGGTTGATTAAAGGTACGTGTTTCATTCATGGCACACCTTTAGTTACAATTATTGATACTGGAGCAACTCATTCTTTTATTTCTTTGGATTGTGCTATGAGGTTGAATCTTAAGATATCTGATATAAATGGAAGTATGGTTATTGACACTCCTGCGTCGGGTTCAGTAACTACTTCGTCTGCATGCCTGAATTGTCCGGTTGACATTTTTGGTAGAGAATTCGGGATGGACTTAGTGTGCCTTCCGTTGAAGCAACTCGATGTAATCCTAGGAATGAACTGGTTGGAATTCAACCGTGTTCATATCAACTGTTTTACGAAGACGGTAATTTTTCCTGAAGAGGTTAGTAATGATGAACTGGAAATGACAGCTAGACAAGTGAATGAAGCCATCGGAGATGGAGCAACAGTGTTTATATTGTTCGCATTGATGAATGTGAAGGAGAAAGTGGCGAGTGGCGAATTGCCTGTGGTGTGTGAGTTTCCAGAAGTTTTTCCAGAAGATGTGAATGAATTACCACCAGAAAGAGAAGTGGAATTTTCTATTGATTTGGTTCCGGGAACTAGTCCAGTGTCGATGGCACCGTATCGTATGTCGTCGTCTGAATTGGCTGAACTGAAGAAGCAGTTAGAGGAATTGCTTGAGAAGAAATTTATTCGTCCTAGTGTTTCGCCGTGGGGTGCGCCTGTGTTGCTGGTAAAGAAGAAAGAGGGTTCAATGAGACTGTGTGTAGATTACAGACAATTGAACAAGGTTACTATCAAGAATCGATATCCATTGCCGAGGATTGATGACTTGATGGATCAGTTGGTTGGAGCACGTGTGTTTAGTAAGATTGATCTGAGATCGGGGTATCATCAGATACGTGTGAAAGATGATGATATTCAGAAGACTACTTTTAGAACGAGGTACGGACATTATGAGTATTCTGTAATGCCGTTTGGAGTTACTAATGCACCTGGTGTTTTTATGGAATATATGAACAGGATCTTTCATCCTTATCTCGACAAGTTTGTAGTGGTGTTTATAGACGATATCCTGATATATTCTAAGAGTGAGGAAGAACATGCAGAGCATCTCAGAACTGTGTTAGAACTGTTGAAAGAGAAGCAACTTTTTGCCAAATTGTCGAAGTGTGAATTCTGGTTAGAAGAAGTCAGTTTTCTTGGACATGTGATTTCTAAGGATGGTATTGCTGTTGATCCTACAAAGATAGAAGCTGTGTCTCAGTGGGAAGCTCCGAAGTCAGTGTCAGAGATTCGTAGTTTTCTTGGTCTTGCAGGTTATTACAGAAAGTTCATTGAGGGATTTTCAAATTTAGCATTGCCATTAACTAAATTAACCAGGAAAGGACAAGCCTTTATTTGGGATGTAAAGTGTGAAGAAGGATTCCAAGAGCTGAAGAGGAGGTTGACTAGTGCTCCTATTTTGATTTTTCCAAATCCGACAGAATCGTTTGTGGTTTATTGTGATGCGTCGCTGATGGGTTTAGGTGGTGTATTGATGCAGAATCAACAAGTAGTCGCTTATGCGTCGAGACAACTCAAAGTGCATGAGAGGAACTACCCGACTCATGATTTGGAGTTGGCAGCCGTGGTTTTTGTTTTGAAGTTGTGGCGACACTATTAGTATTGTTCGAGATTTGAGGTATTCAGTGACCATAAAAGCCTGAAGTATCTCTTCGATCAGAAAGAGTTGAATATGAGGCAGAGAAGGTGGTTAGAATTTCTGAAAGATTATGATTTTGGTTTGAATTACCATCCGGGTAAGGCAAACGTGGTAACTGATGCTTTGAGTAGGAAGACCTTGCATATGTCTATGCTAATGGTGAGGGAATTGGATTTGATTGAACAATTCAGAGACTTGAGTTTAGTGTGTGAAAGTACTCCTACTAGTGTTAAGTTGGGTATGCTGAAGCTGACCAATGGTATTCTTGAAGAAATCAGAGAGGGTCAGAAGGCTGATGTCGAATTGTTCGACAAGATGACTTTGATTAACCAAGGCAAGAGTGGTGAATTAAGTGTGGATGAGAATGGTATACTGAGGTTCGGTGACAGAGTTTGTGTTCCTGATGTTGATGAACTCCGAAAACGTATTCTGGAAGAAGGACACCGTAGTGGACTGAGCATTCATCCTGGTGCTACCAAGATGTATCATGATTTGAAAAAGTTGTTTTGGTGGCCTGGTATGAAGAAAGAAGTTGCTGAGTTTGTGTACTCTTGTTTGACTTGCCAGAAGTCGAAGATTGAGCATCAGAAACCATCTGGGTTGATGCAACCGATGTTTATTCTTGAGTGGAAGTGGGATAGCATATCAATGGATTTTGTGTCGGGTTTGCCGAGAACTGTCAGAAATTGTGAAGCTATCTGGGTCGTGGTAGACAGGTTGACAAAGTCTGCACATTTTATACCGGTGAGAATGGATTATCCGATGGAGAAGCTAGCTCAGTTGTATATTGAGAAGATAGTTAGTCTTCATGGTATTCCTTCAAGTATCGTGTCAGACAAAGATCTGAGGTTTACGTCTAAGTTTTGGGAAGGTTTGCAGAAAGCTTTGGGTACTAAGCTGAGACTAAGTTCTGCTTATCATCCGCAGACTGATGGACAGACTGAGAGAACGATTTAGTCGTTAGAGGATTTGTTACGCGCTTGTGTGTTGGCAAAAGGAGGTACTTGGGATAGTTATCTGCCTTTGATTGAGTTTACCTACAACAACAGTTTTCATTCGAGTATCGGTATGGCTCCGTTTGAGGCTTTGTATGGTAGGAGATGTAGGACACCGTTGTGTTGGTACGAATCTGGTGAGAGTGCTGTGATTGGTCCAGAAATTGTACAACAGACTACAGAGAAGATTAAAATGATTCAAGAGAAGATGAAGGCTTCTCAGAGTCGTCAGAAGAGCTATCATGACAAGAGGAGGAAAACACTTGAGTTTCAAGAGGGAGATCATGTGTTTATGAGAGTTACTCCTATGACAGGGATTGGTCGGGCATTGAAGTCGAAGAAGTTGACTCCGCGTTTTATCGGACCATTCCAAATTATTGAAAGAGTGGGAGAAGTGGCTTATCGTATCGCTTTACCGCCGATGCTTGCAAATTTACATGATGTATTTCATGTGTCTCAGTTGAGGAAATACATTTCAGATCCGTCCCATGTGATCCAAGTAGATGATGTACAGGTGAAAGATAACTTGACGGTTGAGACTTTACCTGTGAGGATAGAGGACCGAAGGCTGAAACAATTGCGGGGCAAGGAAATAGCTTTGGTCAGAGTAGCTTGGGGAGGACCTGCTGAGGGAAATGTTACTTGGGAGCTAGAGAGTCAGATGAAAGACTCTTATCCAGAACTTTTTACCTGAGGTATGTTTTCAAGGACGAAAACTCTTTTAGTGGGGGAGAGTTGTAACACCCGTATAATTTTATTATTAATTTAAATTGGAATATTTAATTAATAATTAGAATTATTAGGGATTTTGAGGAAATAATGAATAAATAATGGTTTAAGGCATTTGGGCCATATGAGGAAATAGTAAAGATGGGGGTGTAATTTAGTAAAGCTTTCACTAATCTCAATATTATTATTTTTCATAAAATAATTGGGAATTGGGAAACAAAGAAAAGAAAGAACGTGAAAGAACAGAAGTGGGAACAAGGAACGTGAAGGAGAACTGTAGAGGGAGAGACCAAGAACCAAGATTTTATCTGAGGTAAGGGGAGACTCTCCATTTAATCTCTTTTATCGTATTATAGGTGATAGTATGGATTAGGAGTATGGTTGGATCCATTGATTCTATATTCTGAAATTGTGTATGTGTTCATCATTGAAATTTGGACTGTGAATCCCTAATAACTAATAGATTTAGGGTATGATGAATGAAATTGATTATAAAATCATATACTGTGGTTGTGGATGAATTCGTATGCTGTTTAGATGTGAATTTTTCTGGTTTTTAGACTCAAAATCAAAGATTTGTATGAGTAAAAACGAATGGGTTTTGGACTGTTACGAAGCTGTAGGTTCTGGGCAATTTTTCTGGTGTTTTGCGTATGAAACAGTGCCATACGCGTATGGGATGAGGTCATACGCGTATGAGGGACACTCCCAAGGGGCTATACGCGTATGATACGCAGGTGCCCTGTCCCAGATACCTAGTACTGGTGTTTTGCGTAGGAGGAGCGTATGAGGATGCTCATACGCGTATGGAAGTTTTGAAAGAGGAAAATTATTCTGGTGATATGCGTATGGCAAGACTGGTACGCATATGAGATTGCTTTTAGGCAAAATCTGATCTTGTTGAAATGCGTATGATACGTGTATGGGACATAGTGGTACGCGTGTGGATGCGTATGGGCTTGAAGATACGCGTATGGACACTGTGTGTGCAAATTTCTGTTTTGTGATTTTTCTGGAAAGTCCAATGATGTGTAACTTTCGATCTGTAGGCCTGTTTTGTGTGCTGTTTGAGAATAGGTAAACCTTGTGATGCGATCTGTGGTTTACTGATATGTTGATTGTATTTGAATGATGTGAATGTATATATGAACATGCTTAATAATGATGATGATGATGATGAAATGAGTATAGATGATGCTACTCATAGTATGATGATGAAAGTATGTTATATATATGCTACATGCATTCATAAACATTGATGAGGACTGAATCCTAGATGATGAGAGGATTTCAGTGAATGGCAGAATTCCCATTGTGTGGAATTTGTGCTGGCAGGGCCGTATCTGGATGATGATAGATCGGTCGGTGGATGATTTCCACTGGTGATGATTTGGTACCACATGCATAGTGTCAGTTTCATACATGTGCATGATTTGTTTATAACATGATGATATATGTTATATGATGACTGTCTGTGTATCTGTGGTTGTGTGAATGATGATTTGTCTGAATATGAAACAATTGGGTGAATGATATAACTATGAAATATTATTATTTATGATGCAATAACATTGGTTAATTGTGATGAGACTCACCCTTACTTGTTATCATTTTTCAGATTGAGGATAGCGGCGTGACTTGGTGAGGATTAGCTCAAAAGTCGGTTTTTAGTATTGTGTCGGTGTCATGCTCTGATAGATGTAACACTGGGAACACGTTTGTTTTGAGTTTGATTATAACTCTAATTGGTTTTGTTGGTTGAGTCGGATACATTAATGATGAATGTTGACTCTGTGTGTTTGATTCCGCTGTGTAAAACATGATTTTATTAATGAGTTATAATTTCAGTTGTTTTCAGTGAATGCATGACATGTACCGACGTGTGTTTTCTTCATTTTATGAATTGTGACACCTCTTGCATGCTTACTCTGATTTATTAATTGTTTAATTGTCGTGGGTTATTAGAGGGGTGTTACACCATAGACATGCTTTGTAGTTGCATGCGAGTTGGTGCGAGGTCAGAATTATATTGATATTGCTTGTAGAAAGCAGCAGCCATGTCCTCCCATGTGCGAATATTGACATTCTCCAGCTGATAATACCATTCTAGTTGAGTACCAGACAAACTCTCTTGAAAGAAATGAATCCATAGTCTTTTGTCTTCAGTATGAGGTTGGATCTTCCTCACATACGATCTCAGATGCATCTTGGGGCAAGAGACTCCATTATACTTAGCAAAAGTTAGAGTCTTGAACTTTAGAGGAATAACGACTCCAGGAATGAGCCCCAGCTCCTCAAAATCCAGCCCAGGTACCTTCTGAATTTCCATATTTCTCAGACGCTCTTCTAGTAACCTATACTTCTCGTCAACATAGTCTTCTTCATGGAAATAGTCTTCCTCATTATCATCCTGGTTAGCAGAGCCTACATTGCTTCCGGCGTTGGTCTTGATACTAGCATCATCATCTTTTTCCTCTTCGTCTTTAGGAATTTCTGCTTCTTTGACCTTTTTGAGAGGGCCCTTGAATCTTCTTCCCATGTTGAGGATGCTTACTGGTTTCCTGGTCTTCTTTTCCTTCTTAGTCAGAAGGGATTTCAGCTCATCTTGCCCTTTGGACAAGTTCAGGATCAAAGCTTGGAACTCGGCATTTTGAGCCTGGAGATTCTTGACAGATTGTTCGAGATCCATTTCCTTACTGAAATAAACAGCGGAAAGATGAGAGACCTGTTTGTAGAAAACCTGTGATGTAATGCTATGAATGATATGTGTATGCATATGCAATGTTTCCAAGGAATTAAAGGATTTTTAACACATATTGAAAATAAAAGCAAAAATATCAATTCTCTTATAAAAATATAAAAATATAATGTTATCAAGTTAATATTTACATCTGAAAGTACTGAAAATAATATAAAATAAAATATAACATGAAAATAATAGAAATCAGTCTTCGAGTCGGCTCTTTCTCTTTAAAATTCTGATCTCCTCTTTGTGAGCTTTAATCATCTCGTTTCTTTCTTGGACGAGTCTATCAATCTCTTGTTCCCATGATTATATCTGATCTGGAGAGACGAAATCCTCAATCTTCCATTTACGGGAGAAATATTCAAGCATACCATCTCGCTCTTTAGCATCAGCCACTAACACTGCTTTTTCAGCCTCAACCTCACTTAGGCGCTTTTCAAGATCAGCCTTTTCTCTTCTTAAAGAAGCAACGGTAGCATCAAGGTCTTCATTTGGAGCGGGAACATGAGGCTCCAAAACCACAGGAATGACCGGAGGGGTAACCCTTGGCACAACAGGGCTATCAGATGGATATGGCACACCATACTCAACAACTCGATCATAAATCCACCTAAAATAAAGATCTGAAGGGATGTAGTTCCTTAGTCCCAATTCTCTCGTACATACTTTCTTTACCTTGGACCAAGCTCTAATAAACAACTTCTTCTTCCCAGTTGTATCTGAATCATAATCAAAGTTTTCCGTGCTAAGGTATATGGAGCGTGGTTTGTCTTTCAAAGCGAAACCAAACTGATGTCGAGCTAATATGAGATTATAAGTTATTCCTCCTCGGGTACCAAGAAGAGGTACATTTGGGAAATCTCCATAACTATCAAACAAATGGGTTCCTTCAAACTCCTTTTGGTTCCAAACGATATCATCGTAAGAAAGCCTCATGACCCTTTGAACCCAGGTCCAACCTTCTTCGTTCTTTATCACGGAACGGGGTAAGTGAGAAATAAACCACTTATGTAGAAGAGGTTCACATCCAAGAACGCAACCTTTTCCTTTAGATGACCGATGATGGATAGAATGCAACAAGTCAACCAATAAGGTAGGAACGGGATTATTGCTGATGAAGATCTTAACAGCAATCACGTCAACAATTTTGTCGTAACGAGGGAATAAGACTTGCCCATAGATTAGGAAAGCGAGGACTTTTTAAAGAGCATCCATACTTGCAGCATTAATCAAGATTTCAGCTTGACCATACAAGAAGTCAATAGGCAAACTAGTATATTCTCCTTTATTCACCCAAGCCTTTTTAATTTCTGACCGAGGCAAATGCAATGCAGCAGCAACATCTTCCAACTTAGGAATCTCTTCTTCACCAGTGTAGGGCATCTGATCAAGTACCGGTAATCCTAGTATAGAGGAAAATTCCTCTAATGTGGGAACCAACTGAAAGTCCCTATAAGTAAAGCAATGAAGGAAAGGATCATAAAACCGGATCATCGTATTGAGGAGCGTTTCATCCACTTTGGTTTGTACCAGGCTGATTAATCTGTTAAGAGACTCGGAAAGCACAAAAGCACCAGAAACATTATCACAAAGAATCTTCAGAGATGTAGGCACTCCCTTGAAGCTGAGGCAGAAAGGCTTACGAACTTTGATTTCCATGACCTACAAAACAAATTATGGTTAACAATCCTTTAACTCCTTGGAATGAGTTAGCCATGATATGTATGAATGATGCATGGATGCATGAGTCACAAACACAGACAAGTCCACGCAAATCACACAAATTCCTTAGGTTTGGCTTGCATGGAGTTTGACAAGGTGAGATACCCTTCCCAAAGGTACTTCTATGGATAAAGAGATTTCAGCAACGGGTTCTACCAGTGACCCAGAATTGTCGGCCCCTTCTAAAGCACCCTCGAACATGATACATGCATACCACGCAATGATACTTTAGGAAGAAACCTATCTGAGCTGTAGTATCGGGTCGCGACCATAACTTGGCATGCACCAAGAATAGCCCTCCCACTACGTTCCTAAAAGTTAAGGTGGGTTAAAGGTGACTAAAGGTCCTTGAGCTCCGACGCACCCAAAGATACATGCATAAACCTCTCTCATGCAAAAGAGGTACACAGTAACCAGTGGATGTAGCGGTAAAAATGTGACTCGACGCGTTTTCACGCATTCGAAGTACAACAGAGTCGCCACCGAACTTTATTTATTCCTAAAGGAATGGGAAAATATCGATAAAACCCACGAATAAAAAAAGAAATGGATAAGATGGTCATCGCAACCAAATTTAGGTTCGGGAGTCGGTTAAGCAAGGGGAAGGTGTTAGCACCCCTCACTTCCATCGTACTCGATGGGACCCATTTAGTTAATCTTGTGATCAATTGTTAGCTTATTATCTATTTGTGTTATTTATTAGGTTGGAAAGAAGGAAGAAACAAAATAAGATTTTTTATTATTGTGCTCGCCAAGACGTTTGTATCTTGTGCCTACGTATTCCCTAGTGCAATGGGAAAGTCAGAGCAATCGTAGTTCGGGGTAAAACTACGAGTTTATTGGTTATTTTGGCGAGAGGTACTCGATCGCATTCAAACAATACTATGCGCACATGGATAAGATATTGTTTGCATCACTACAAGAATGGATAACTAAATCAAGATTAGAACAAGATTTTGGCCATCATCGCATTCGAGTGGAAAACGTTCGATCTTCACATGTGGAAGTATAATTGCATTTGAATTTTGACTAAGTGTCTCGTTTTTTTAAAAAAAGGTTTTAAAATTAAAAAGGTGTGAATGAATTGAAGTTGTTTGTTAGAAATCAAACATTTAAACAAAAGCTTAACGGCCATCGCCTAAATGCTTGAAAGAGAAAATTGTACAAGTACGTACAACCCCCTCGTAGGTGATGAAAAAAAGAAGAAGATTGATTTATAGAGTTGAAAGATCTTTAATGGAATTCAAGCGTTCAAACAAAAGCTTAACGGCCATCGCCTAAACGCTTGAAAGAGCATTCGCTAAATTGAGTTTTATGAAGTCTTTAATGGAGTCAACGCACTTAAACAATGGCTTAACGGCCATCGCCTAATTGCTTAAAGAACAACTTGTACAAGTACGTACAAACCCTTCTTCATTATCCATTATAGACTAAATTCTATTTGATTAAAAGAAAAGCGTTTTTGTAAAAGAGGGTGAATTAAATCGAGTTTTATGGAGCCTTTAATGGAATCCAAGTATTCGAATAAAAGCTTAACGGCCATCACCCAAATACTTTTAAGACAACTCGTACAAGTACGTACGTACCCTCCCTGATTCATCCATTAAGGCTCAAAATACGATTCGAATGAAAAGAACTATGTTTGGATCATTTTAAAATAATTTGATAAATTCTAAACATACATCTAAAGAATATATTTTTTGCCTTTTTGTAAATCTAGTAAATAAAATAAACAATAAATATTTTTTTGTGATTTTTATATGAAAAGAAATCTAATAATAAAATAAGGAAATGGGCCATGGGAAGTGCTAAACCCAGATGAGGGTGTAAGGCCCATATGAAACTAACAAAAGAATAAAATAAAATAAAGAATAAACCTCCTGGGCCGGACCGGTTCAACCCGGATCCATACCCTTTCCACTAAAAAACTGGAACGGGTTAGAAAACCCTAGAGACCAAGCTTCTGCCTCTTTCACGAAATCAGAAAAAAGACATAGTGTTCCTCTCGATCTCTCTCAAGTTTCTCTCTCGTTTCTCTCTCGTTTCTCTCTCGTTTCTCTCTCGTTTCAATGGTGAACGAACAAACAACAGAAAAATGCTCTTGACCTCACCTCTCTCGATCTATTACTATTTCACCATGGATACAACAGCAATAAAACACAATAAATCCCTATCCCACAACAACCCTAAATCCCCAAGTTTTCAATATGCTTCAGAGTTACAAGTTTATATGATTAAAACTTCAGAGAAAAAAAAGATAATACCAGTAGCTACAACAACAAAACATAAACAGAAATCAGAGAAGGTGAATAGAACATAGGTACGTGTATGCTTGCTTCGACCTCTTTCTTCTTCTACTCGGTTCTACGCTTCTGAGTGTGCCTTTTTTTCTGATGTTGTGATCTGTGTCTTTATTGTTGTGGCTCTGTGTTGTTGATGAAATTTGTATGAGAGGCTGAGGGTGGAGTAATGTCGCGATGGTTGTCTGTAAGGGTTGAAGTTGCTGAATAGTGAAGGTTATCGTGAGTTTGTTGGGGTTTGTGTTTGGTGAGTGTTCTGTGAGGTTGAATGGAGGTGAGGTCGGTTTGTGTGTTGTTGTTTAGAGAGTATGTATGAAGGAGGGGTGAATATATGATGCAGGTCTGCAGGGTTGAGGTTGAATGAATGTTGAGAAGGTGGGTATTGATGTGGTTTTGAGGGAGTATGGTAGTGAAAATTTCGCAGAGGTTTGTTGTGAATGGAGATTTGAGCAGAGTTTTTTGAAGTTTATCTCTTAGGTGGTTGTGGCCCTCTTTTTCTTTCTCGCCCTGCTTCTCCTCCCTGTTTTATAGCCAAACTATTATCATTTTGGGGGGAAATTTGAAGGATTTTTGAACATTTGAGGTAACTGATTTCTTTGCTTTTTTATGCAGGATTTGTATGGCTATTTTGGTGAAATTTGTGGCTCCTTGGAGCAGGCTTTGGAGCAGGGGAAGCAGCAAGAGATATCAGAGGCGTGGAGCAGAGGCGTGGCATTTGGGACAATTTGTCTGCAATATTTTGTTTTCTTTTTCTTTTATTATTTTCTTACTTGTGGTGTAACAACAAAAAATAAATAAAGAGATGGGCTTAAAAAAACCAAAAGATGCAATTGGGCCTATGTATATTATTTGGTTATCTCTAACTTGAATCAATATTTAATTGAAACATGTTTAATTAATAATTAGAATAAAAATCCTAATCATCAATAAACAATTATCTAATTAAATATCAAACAATAAAGAAAACAAAAAAGTGCAAGTGGACATGCGCAAAATATAATAATAATAACAATGATAAATACTAAATAAAAGAGACCTAGAATTCGATTTCAATTTAAATAATAATCCAACTTAAGAAATGTTCTGAATTGAATTAGAATAAAAAAAAGCAAATCAAAAATCGTTATCGAAATGACGAGATTATAAGTAAAATAATATGAAGCTAAATATATATATTTTTTAATTTTTGAATAAAATACGAAATGCTGAAGAAAAAAAACGTGACAAATTGAAAAATGAAAGAAATATGCAGGTCAAAAATTGGGGTGCGACAGATGCCCCTATTTAATTATCTCAAGCCGGATAGCATGAATGACTTTAGTCTTCGTGGTATCAATGGCGGAAGGTAATTAAATATAGAAGGACCCGAATTTTCGTCCCTTTTATGCAAATGCAATGCAATGAAATGCATGAACTCTCTTTTTGTTATTCTGAATGCAATGCGATATGAGACACTCGAATCTCTGTGGGGAATATGGTGCCACAAGAGATAAACTAATGATGGAAAGAATTTGAAATGAGGGATAAAAATCTGGATAAAAATGACAGTAGGAACGTTTAAGAGTGGCATTAGACGATACCAATAATCAGATAAATTCGAGAGTGGCATTGAATGAGGTGAAAACACTTTATTGGGGATTGTGACATCCAATTGCTCGCTTTTGGATGACAACAAAATGAAAGATTATGACATCCGATAACAGGCTTCGGATGGCAATGAAAGGTTATGACATCTGATAACAGGCTTCAGATGACAATGAAAGATTATGACATCCGATAACAGGCTTCGGATGGCAATGAAAGACTATGACATCCAATAACAGGCTTTGGATTGTGATGAAAGATTATGACATCTGATAACAAGCTTCAGATGGCAATGAAAGGTTATGACATCTGATAACAAGCTTCAGATGGCAATGAAAGGTTATGACATCCGATAACAGGCTTCAGATGACAATGAAAGATTATGACATCCGATAACAGGCTTCGAATGGCAATGAAAGACTATGACATCCGATAACAGGCTCCTGACGACAATGAAAGATTATGACATCCGATAACAGGCTTCGGATGGCAATGAAAGATTATGACATCCAATAACAGGCTTTGGATGGAAATAAAAAATTATGACATCCGATAACAAGCTTCGGATGGGCAATGAAAGATTATGACATCCAATAACAAGCTTTGGACGGTAATAAAAGATTATGACATCCGATAACAGGCTTCGGATGGCAATGAAAGATTATGACATCCAATAACAGGCTTTGGATGGAAATAAAAGATTATGACATCCGATAACAGGCTTCGGATGGGCAATGAAAGATTATGACATCCAATAACAAGCTTTGGACGGTAATAAAAGATTATGACATCCGATAACAGGCTCCGGATGACAATGAAAGATTATGAACCCAATGACTGGCCTTGGATGAAAGAAAGAAGCAAAACCTCCATAGAATAGCATTGGACAGAAAGGTGGTCAGAAGGATATACATCTGCTTTGGTAGGTGCCAAGTGAGTTGGACTTAGATCTCAAGGTAAGATGTTGATAACAACGGGGCCTCGAAGAATGCACATGAGTATGCATGGTTTATGAAATTTTCTATGCATGATATATGAATGACCAATGCAATGCAATTAGTTACGACAACTGAGATAGACTCTTTTGTAAGGTTAGATTGGAACTCTGATTCCTCAACACAAGAACACAGCCAGCTCTGTTATGTCACATTGATGATCCTTTTGAGAAGGACTGATAAACTGCTTGGGGATTGCTGAAGAAGATTGCCCCTGACTGGCTGATTGTTACCTGATCGTTGCTTTAGTTCTTGAAATGAATGCCAGGAACACATGCCCCAGTATAAGTCTTGAACGACAGGATCTTGAAATGACGTTCCCCTTATAGGATCACTAATCAAGTTTCTCGACTGTTTAAACTTCTTTTAAAGATGAGTACTTGGAAATAAAATGTTCATTCAAAAATGGTAATTTTAATGCAACGCTCAAAGCATATTTTGGAATCAAAATAATTTATTTGAAAGATGTAAAGCAAAGTAATCAAAGGTCCTAGCACAATTGTCTAGACATTCAAAGTGATGGATAAAGCAAAAGTTATGGTAAAACAAACGATTTGCAAAAATCTTTAGGAGTCAGGTTAACGCAACCTTGTTGTAGTATGCTTTCAAAATAAACCTTGCTTCAATTAGGTCTTTTGAAGGTTGTAACGTGGCTTGGTTCACGGTTTATGAAACAAAGGATATAGGCTCAAAATATATTTGTACCCACCCCATTCTTCGTGATGAACTTCAGTCCTACATTCAGTTAAATCAACTATACATTCAGGTTCCAAGAGGCTTTTGGAATTGCACCTATTCATATGATGACGGTTTAAAGACCAAGGGAATCTTTGAGATGGCAGTCACTTCTTCCTTTTGATAGTCACAACGTTTTATTGTCGTTCAAGGAAATTATTGACTTCTCTTTTTTCTTTTGATATCCCTAACTTTTGCCTGAACTGTCTTCATTTGAGATTACAACCAGCGGGATGCCCCAATTTTGCCTAAGTCTCCTTCATAGGTTTTGACTTAGCGGGCTCTTTTTTTTTTTTTGAAATATTTTTTGTATTGGAAAGATAGTGACTGCCTTGAGAATGATTAATGATAACCATCTTGGTCACTTTTGATTGAAACCCTTATTGAAAGGTGTACTTAATGATTTTCTTGAAATTGAATGCATAAACAAATTAACTGAGAACTACCCTGCCCCAGGTTAAAATTGCGGGTTTTCATATAGAAAGAAACACCAACTTCTAGGCTTAAAGGGGTTGGCAAGGGATTAACTTCCTTATTTCTCCAGTGTTTGGGAATGGAAACAATGCCTGTACATCATCAGCAAAGTTTTATTTGAAAGCATACAATTCAACAACTTGGGTATTTTGTTCTCATCATCCTCCCTCCAATCTTTGCATAAACAAGAGATATATTTTTGGTTTTTTTTTTTTTTTTTAAAGATAAAGCACAAAGATAAACACAATGGATGTAAATAAATTGAAACAAAATATGCAATGCTCATTTCATCAAAATTAACATTCTGAAACAAACAAAGTTTAATGCAGTACACAATACAAAATAAGGAAATTGCAAACAGAAGGAAACAAGACCTAGTGACTATTCAGCGACGAGGAGGATCGATCCTGTCTGAAACACTAGTAACTTGTCATTCTTGACCCAGTTGATTGATCTTCTTCTCGTTTAAGCTCTTCCATAGTTTAGTGAAACATAATTCCAGTCCCAAGTGTTGAGGATCCAGCTTGACAGTGGACAAACAAGTGTGAAGATGAAGACATACGATATGAATTGACAACTTGAATGTATGAATATGGATGCATGAAATTTTTGTTTATTTTTTTATGCAAAGATGTATGCCATGTCATGTATGTAATGGATTACATGTAATGGATTTCACATCATATGGAACAAAACATTCTGATTTCTCAGCACAAAGTGGCACGCAATAGGATAGTTCTAAGGTTCTTTCCAACAAGGTTCTAGACACGGTTCTCAGAGTTACAAGCTACTTTTGAAAACTTGATCATCTAGCAAATAACTTCCCATCCAACCATGTTTTCAAATGAAGCCTATTCTGAGTGTGGTTTTCGCACTTACCCACGGTAATAGTTACGTTACGCAAGTTGGGCGCGAAACCACCATTTCCTAAAAGGTCATGGTTTAAGGGTTTTTCTAAAGGTCCCTAGAATTAACGATCCAAATTGAAAACATCATCGCTCAAGTAAATAACTTACTTAACCAAAGACATCTTCTCAAAGGACCTACTCTAGGCGGGGTATTGGTATCTCCCACTTGACACTACGTCAAGCAAGTTTAATACTAAACCACCATCTTATCTTATGTGTTTCTTAAGCTCGGGTGTAGAGCTTTGTCCACAAAATGCCAATAATCAAGATATTCCAACCATACAATAAGAAATCAAACAATAAAGGAAATAAACAAACAAATAAATAAAGCTAACAATAATACGAGAAAAGCTAAACTAGGGTTGACTCTCTTAGGTAGTCCCCAGCAGAGTCGCCACTTTCTGTAGCGGTAGTCGCCACCGAACTTTATTTATTCCAAAAGGAATGGGAAAATATCGATAAAACCCACGAATAAAAAAGAAATGAATAAGATGGTCATCGCAACCAAATTTAGGTTCGGGAGTCGGTTAAGCAAGGGGAAGGTGTTAGCACCCCTCACTTCCATCGTACTCGATGGGACCCATTTAGTTAATCTTGTGATCAATTGTTAGCTTATTATCTATTTGTGTTATTTATTAGGTTGGAAAGAAGGAAGAAACAAAATAAGATTTTTTATTATTGTACTCGCCAAGACGTTTGTATCTTGTGCCTACGTATTCCCTAGTGCAATGGGAAAGTCAGAGCAATCGTAGTTCGGGGTAAAACTACGAGTTTATTGGTTATTTTAGCGAGAGGTACTCGATCGCATTCAAACAATACTATACGCACATGGATAAGATATTGTTTGCATCACTACAAGAATGGATAACTAAATCAAGATTAGAACAAGATTTTGGCCATCATCGCATTCGAGTGGAAAACGTTCGATCTTCACATGTGGAAGTATAATTGCATTTGAATTTTGACTAAGTGTCTCGTTTTTTTAAAAAAAGGTTTTAAAATTAAAAAGGTGTGAATGAATTGAAGTTGTTTGTTAGAAATCAAACATTTAAACAAAAGCTTAACGGCCATCGCCTAAATGCTTGAAAGAGAAAATTGTACAAGTACGTACAACCCCCTCGTAGGTGATGAAAAAAAGAAGAAGATTGATTTATAGAGTTGAAAGATCTTTAATGGAATTCAAGCGTTCAAACAAAAGCTTAACGGCCATCGCCTAAACGCTTGAAAGAGCATTCGCTAAATCGAGTTTTATGAAGTCTTTAATGGAGTCAACGCACTTAAACAATGGCTTAACGGCCATCGCCTAATTGCTTAAAGAACAACTTGTACAAGTACGTACAAACCCTTCTTCATTATCCATTATAGACTAAATTCTATTTGATTAAAAGAAAAGCGTTTTTGTAAAAGAGGGTGAATTAAATCGAGTTTTATGGAGCCTTTAATGGAATCCAAGTATTCGAATAAAAGCTTAACGGCCATCACCCAAATACTTTTAAGACAACTCGTACAAGTACGTACGAACCCTCCCTGATTCATCCATTAAGGCTCAAAATACGATTCGATTGAAAAGAACTATGTTTGGATCATTTTAAAATAATTTGATAAATTCTAAACATACATCTAAAGAATATATTTTTTGCCTTTTTGTAAATCTAGTAAATAAAATAAACAATAAATATTTTTTTGTGATTTTTATATGAAAAGAAATCTAATAATAAAATAAGGAAATGGGCCATGGGAAGTGCTAAACCCGGATGAGGGTGTAAGGCCCATATGAAACTAACAAAAGAATAAAATAAAATAAAGAATAAACCTCCTGGGCCGGACCGGTTCAACCCGGATCCATACCCTTTCCACTAAAAAACTGGAACGGGTTAGAAAACCCTAGAGACCAAGCTTCTGCCTCTTTCACGAAATCAGAAAAAAGACATAGTGTTCCTCTCGATCTCTCTCAAGTTTCTCTCTCGTTTCTCTCTCGTTTCTCTCTCGTTTCAATGGTGAACGAACAAACAACAGAAAAATGCTCTTGACCTCACCTCTCTCGATCTATTACTATTTCACCATGGATACAACAGCAATAAAACACAATAAATCCCTATCCCACAACAACCCTAAATCCCCAAGTTTTCAATATGCTTCAGAGTTACAAGTTTATATGATTAAAACTTCAGAGAAAAAAAAGATAATACCAGTAGCTACAACAACAAAACATAAACAGAAATCAGAGAAGGTGAATAGAACATAGGTACGTGTATGCTTGCTTCGACCTCTTTCTTCTTCTACTCGGTTCTACGCTTCTGAGTGTGCCTTTTTTTCTGATGTTGTGATCTGTGTCTTTATTGTTGTGGCTCTGTGTTGTAGATGAAATTTGTATGAGAGGCTGAGGGTGGAGTAATGTCGTGATGGTTGTCTGTAAGGGTTGAAGTTGCTGAATAGTGAAGGTTATCGTGAGTTTGTTGGGGTTTGTGTTTGGTGAGTGTTCTGTGAGGTTGAATGGAGGTGAGGTCGGTTTGTGTGTTGTTGTTTAGAGAGTATGTATGAAGGAGGGGTGAATATATGATGCAGGTCTACAGGGTTGAGGTTGAATGAATGTTGAGAAGGTGGGTATTGATGTGGTTTTGAGGGAGTATGGTAGTGAAAATTTCGCAGAGGTTTGTTGTGAATGGAGATTTGAGCAGAGTTTTTTGAAGTTTATCTCTTAGGTGGTTGTGGCCCTCTTTTTCTTTCTCGCCCTGCTTCTCCTCCCTGTTTTATAGCCAAACTATTATCATTTTGGGGGGAAATTTGAAGGATTTTTGAACATTTGAGGTAACTGATTTCTTTGCTTTTTTATGCAGGATTTGTATGGCTATTTTGGTGAAATTTGTGGCTCCTTGGAGCAGGGGAAGTAGCAAGAGATAGCAGAGGCATGGAGCAGAGGCGTGGCATTTGGGACAATTTGTCTGCAATATTTTGTTTTCTTTTTCTTTTATTATTTTCTTACTTGTGGTGTAACAACAAAAAATAAATAAAGAGACGGGCTTAAAAAAACCAAAAGATGCAATTGGGCCTATGTATATTATTTGGTTATCTCTAACTTGAATCAATATTTAATTGAAACATGTTTAATTAATAATTAGAATAAAAATCCTAATCATCAATAAACAATTATCTAATTAAATATCAAACAATAAAGAAAACAAAAAAGTGCAAGTGGACATGCGCAAAATATAATAATAATAACAATGATAAATACTAAATAAAAGAGACCTAGAATTCGATTTCAATTTAAATAATAATCCAACTTAAGAAATGTTCTGAATTGAATTAGAATAAAAAAAAGCAAATCAAAAATCGTTATCGAAATGACGAGATTATAAGTAAAATAATATGAAGCTAAATATATATATTTTTTAATTTTTGAATAAAATACGAAATGGTGAAGAAAAAAAACGTGACAAATTGAAAAATGAAAGAAATATGCAGGTCAAAAATTGGGGTGCGACAGATGCCCCTATTTAATTATCTCAAGCCGGATAGCATGAATGACTTTAGTCTTCGTGGTATCAATGGCGGAAGGTAATTAAATATAGAAGGACCCGAATTTTCGTCCCTTTTATGCAAATGCAATGCAATGAAATGCATGAACTCTCTTTTTGTTATTTTGAATGCAATGCGATATGAGACACTCGAATCTCTGTGGGGAATATGGTGCCACAAGAGATAAACTAATGATGGAAAGACTTTGAAATGAGGGATAAAAATCTGGATAAAAATGACAGTAGGAACGTCTAAGAGTGGCATTAGACGATACCAATAATCAGATAAATTCGAGAGTGGCATTGAATGAGGTGAAAACACTTTATTGGGGATTGTGACATCCAATTGCTCGCTTTTGGATGACAACAAAATGAAAGATTATGACATCCGATAACAGGCTTCGGATGGCAATGAAAGGTTATGACATCTGATAACAGGCTTCAGATGACAATGAAAGATTATGACATCCGATAACAGGCTTCGGATGGCAATGAAAGACTATGACATCCAATAACAGGCTTTGGATGGTGATGAAAGATTATGACATCTGATAACAAGCTTCAGATGGCAATGAAAGGTTATGACATCTGATAACAAGCTTCAGATGGCAATGAAAGGTTATGACATCCGATAACAGGCTTCAGATGACAATGAAAGATTATGACATCCGATAACAGGCTTCGAATGGCGATGAAAGACTATGACATCCGATAACAGGCTCCTGACGACAATGAAAGATTATGACATCCGATAACAAGCTTCGGATGGCAATGAAAGATTATGACATCCAATAACAGGCTTTGGATGGAAATCAAAGATTATGACATCCGATAACAGGCTTCGGATGGGCAATGAAAGATTATGACATCCAATAACAAGCTTTGGACGGTAATAAAAGATTATGACATCCGATAACAGGCTTCGGATGGCAATGAAAGATTATGACATCCAATAACAGGCTTTGGATGGAAATAAAAGATTATGACATCCGATAACAGGCTTCGGATGGGCAATGAAAGATTATGACATCCAATAACAAGCTTTGGACGGTAATAAAAGATTATGACATCCGATAACAGGCTCCGGATGACAATGAAAGATTATGAACCCAATGACTGGCCTTGGATGAAAGAAAGAAGCAAAACCTCCATAGAATAGCATTGGACAGAAAGGTGGTCAGAAGGATATACATCTGCTTTGGTAGGTGCCAAGTGAGTTGGACTTAGATCTCAAGGTAAGATGTTGATAACAACGGGGCCTCGAAGAATGCACATGAGTATGCATGGTTTATGAAATTTTCTATGCATGATATATGAATGACCAATGCAATGCAATTAGTTACGACAACTGAGATAGACTCTTTTGTAAGGTTAGATTGGAACTCTGATTCCTCAACACAAGAACACAGCGAGCTCTGTTATGTCACATTGATGATCCTTTTGAGA
Source organism: Vicia villosa (assembly GCF_029867415.1). Lineage (NCBI taxonomy): Eukaryota > Viridiplantae > Streptophyta > Magnoliopsida > Fabales > Fabaceae > Vicia > Vicia villosa. Next base: position 67,456,632 of record NC_081183.1, on the reverse strand, counting down.
AGGACTGATAAACTGCTTGGGGATTGCTGAAGAAGATTGCCCCTGACTGGCTGATTGTTACCTGATCGTTGCTTTAGTTCTTGAAATGAATGCCAGGAACACATGCCCCAGTATAAGTCTTGAACGACAGGATCTTGAAATTACGTTCCCCTGATAGGATCACTAATCAAGTTTCTCGACTGTTTAAACTTCTTTTAAAGATGAGTACTTGCAAATAAAATGTTCATTCAAAAATGGTAATTTTAATGCAACGCTCAAAGCATATTTTGGAATCAAAATAATTTATTTGAAAGATGTAAAGCAAAGTAATCAAAGGTCCTAGCACAATTGTCTAGACATTCAAAGTGATGGATAAAGCAAAAGTTATGGTAAAACAAACGATTTGCAAAAATCTTTAGGAGTCAGGTTAACGCAACCTTGTTGTAGTATGCTTTCAAAATAAACCTTGCTTCAATTAGGTCTTTTGAAGGTTGTAACGTGGCTTGGTTCACGGTTTATGAAACAAAGGATATAGGCTCAAAATATATTTGTACCCACCCCATTCTTCGTGATGAACTTCAGTCCTACATTCAGTTAAATCAACTATACATTCAGGTTCCAAGAGGCTTTTGGAATTGCACCTATTCATATGATGACGGTTTAAAGACCAAGGGAATCTTTGAGATGGCAGTCACTTCTTCCTTTTGATAGTCACAACGTTTTATTGTCGTTCAAGGAAATTATTGACTTCTCTTTTTTCTTTTGATATCCCTAACTTTTGCCTGAACTGTCTTCATTTGAGATTACAGCCAGCGGGATGCCCCAATTTTGCCTAAGTCTCCTTCATAGGTTTTGACTTAGCGGGCTCTTTTTTTTTTTGAAATATTTTTTGTATTGGAAAGATAGTGACTGCCTTGAGAATGATTAATGATAACCATCTTGGTCACTTTTGATTGAAACCCTTATTGAAAGGTGTACTTAATGATTTTCTTGAAATTGAATGCATAAACAAATTAACTGAGAACTACCCTGCCCCAGGTTAAAATTGCGGGTTTTCATATAGAAAGAAACACCAACTTCTAGGCTCAAAGGGGTTGGCAAGGGATTAACTTCCTTATTTCTCCAGTGTTTGGGAATGGAAACAATGCCTGTACATCATCAGCAAAGTTTTATTTGAAAGCATACAATTCAACAACTTGGGTATTTTGTTCTCATCATCCTCCCTCCAATCTTTGCATAAACAAGAGATATATTTTTGTTTTTTTTTTTTTTTTAAAGATAAAGCACAAAGATAAACACAATGGATGTAAATAAATTGAAACAAAATATGCAATGCTCATTTCATCAAAATTAACATTCTGAAACAAACAAAGTTTAATGCAGTACACAATACAAAATAAGGAAATTGCAAACAGAAGGAAACAAGACCTAGTGACTATTCAGCGACGAGGAGGATCGATCCTGTCTGAAACACTAGTAACTTGTCATTCTTGACCCAGTTGATTGATCTTCTTCTCGTTTAAGCTCTTCCATAGTTTAGTGAAACATAATTCCAGTCCCAAGTGTTGAGGATCCAGCTTGACAGTGGACAAACAAGTGTGAAGATGAAGACATACGATATGAATTGACAACTTGAATGTATGAATATGGATGCATGAAATTTTTGTTTATTTTTTTATGCAAAGATGTATTCCATGTCATGTATGTAATGGATTACATGTAATGGATTTCACATCATATGGAACAAAACATTCTGATTTCTCAGCACAAAGTGGCACGCAATAGGATAGTTCTAAGGTTCTTTCCAACAAGGTTCTAGACATGGTTCTCAGAGTTACAAGCTACTTTTGAAAACTTGATCATCTAGCAAATAACTTCCCATCCAACCATGTTTTCAAATGAAGCCTATTCTGAGTGTGGTTTTCGCACTTACCCACGGTAATAGTTACGTTACGCAAGTTGGGCGCGAAACCACCATTTCCTAAAAGGTCATGGTTTAAGGGTTTTTCTAAAGGTCCCTAGAATTAACGATCCAAATTGAAAACATCATCGCTCAAGTAAATAACTTACTTAACCAAAGACATCTTCTCAAAGGACCTACTCTAGGCGGGGTATTGGTATCTCCCACTTGACACTACGTCAAGCAAGTTTAATACTAAACCACCATCTTATCTTATGTGTTTCTTAAGCTCGGGTGTAGAGCTTTGTCCACAAAATGCCAATAATCAAGATATTCCAACCATACAATAAGAAATCAAACAATAAAGGAAATAAACAAACAAATAAATAAAGCTAACAATAATACGAGAAAAGCTAAACTAGGGTTGACTCTCTTAGGTAGTCCCCAGCAGAGTCGCCACTTTCTGTAGCGGTAGTCGCCACCGAACTTTATTTATTCCAAAAGGAATGGGAAAATATCGATAAAACCCACGAATAAAAAAGAAATGGATAAGATGGTCATCGCAACCAAATTTAGGTTCGGGAGTCGGTTAAGCAAGGGGAAGGTGTTAGCACCCCTCACTTCCATCGTACTCGATGGGACCCATTTAGTTAATCTTGTGATCAATTGTTAGCTTATTATCTATTTGTGTTATTTATTAGGTTGGAAAGAAGGAAGAAACAAAATAAGATTTTTTATTATGGTGCTCGCCAAGACATTTGTATCTTGTGCCTACGTATTCCCTAGTGCAATGGGAAAGTCAGAGCAATCGTAGTTCGGGGTAAAACTACGAGTTTATTGGTTATTTTAGCGAGAGGTACTCGATCGCATTCAAACAATACTATGCGCACATGGATAAGATATTGTTTGCATCACTACAAGAATGGATAACTAAATCAAGATTAGAACAAGATTTTGGCCATCATCACATTCGAGTGGAAAACGTTCGATCTTCACATGTGGAAGTATAATTGCATTTGAATTTTGACTAAGTGTCTCGTTTTTTTAAAAAAAGGTTTTAAAATTAAAAAGGTGTGAATGAATTGAAGTTGTTTGTTAGAAATCAAACATTTAAACAAAAGCTTAACGGCCATCGCCTAAATGCTTGAAAGAGAAAATTGTACAAGTACGTACAACCCCCTCGTAGGTGATGAAAAAAAGAAGAAGATTGATTTATAGAGTTGAAAGATCTTTAATGGAATTCAAGCGTTCAAACAAAAGCTTAACGGCCATCGCCTAAACGCTTGAAAGAGCATTCGCTAAATCGAGTTTTATGAAGTCTTTAATGGAGTCAACGCACTTAAACAATGGCTTAACGGCCATCGCCTAATTGCTTAAAGAACAACTTGTACAAGTACGTACAAACCCTTCTTCATTATCCATTATAGACTAAATTCTATTTGATTAAAAGAAAAGCGTTTTTGTAAAAGAGGGTGAATTAAATCGAGTTTTATGGAGCCTTTAATGGAATCCAAGTATTCGAATAAAAGCTTAACGGCCATCACCCAAATACTTTTAAGACAACTCGTACAAGTACGTACGAACCCTCCCTGATTCATCCATTAAGGCTCAAAATACGATTCGATTGAAAAGAACTATGTTTGGATCATTTTAAAATAATTTGATAAATTCTAAACATACATCTAAAGAATATATTTTTTGCCTTTTTGTAAATCTAGTAAATAAAATAAACAATAAATATTTTTTTGTGATTTTTATATGAAAAGAAATCTAATAATAAAATAAGGAAATGGGCCATGGGAAGTGCTAAACCCGGATGAGGGTGTAAGGCCCATATGAAACTAACAAAAGAATAAAATAAAATAAAGAATAAACCTCCTGGGCCGGACCGGTTCAACCCGGATCCATACCCTTTCCACTAAAAAACTGGAACGGGTTAGAAAACCCTAGAGACCAAGCTTCTGCCTCTTTCACGAAATCAGAAAAAAGACATAGTGTTCCTCTCGATCTCTCTCAAGTTTCTCTCTCGTTTCTCTCTCGTTTCTCTCTCGTTTCAATGGTGAACGAACAAACAACAGAAAAATGCTCTTGACCTCACCTCTCTCGATCTATTACTATTTCACCATGGATACAACAGCAATAAAACACAATAAATCCCTATCCCACAACAACCCTAAATCCCCAAGTTTTCAATATGCTTCAGAGTTACAAGTTTATATGATTAAAACTTCAGAGAAAAAAAAGATAATACCAGTAGCTACAACAACAAAACATAAACAGAAATCAGAGAAGGTGAATAGAACATAGGTACGTGTATGCTTGCTTTGACCTCTTTCTTCTTCTACTCGGTTCTATGCTTCTGAGTGTGCCTTTTTTTCTGATGTTGTGATCTGTGTCTTTATTGTTGTGGCTCTGTGTTGTTGATGAAATTTGTATGAGAGGCTGAGGGTGGAGTAATGTCGCGATGGTTGTCTGTAAGGGTTGAAGTTGCTGAATAGTGAAGGTTATCGTGAGTTTGTTGGGGTTTGTGTTTGGTGAGTGTTCTGTGAGGTTGAATGGAGGTGAGGTCGGTTTGTGTGTTGTTGTTTAGAGAGTATGTATGAAGGAGGGGTGAATATATGATGCAGGTCTGCAGGGTTGAGGTTGAATGAATGTTGAGAAGGTGGGTATTGATGTGGTTTTGAGGGAGTATGGTAGTGAAAATTTCGCAGAGGTTTGTTGTGAATGGATATTTGAGCAGAGTTTTTTGAAGTTTATCTCTTAGGTGGTTGTGGCCCTCTTTTTCTTTCTCGCCCTGCTTCTCCTCCCTGTTTTATAGCCAAACTATTATCATTTTGGGGGGAAATTTGAAGGATTTTTGAACATTTGAGGTAACTGATTTCTTTGCTTTTTTATGCAGGATTTGTATGGCTATTTTGGTGAAATTTGTGGCTCCTTGGAGCAGGCTTTGGAGCAGGGGAAGCAGCAAGAGATAGCAGGGGCGTGGAGCAGAGGCGTGGCATTTGGGACAATTTGTCTGCAATATTTTGTTTTCTTTTTCTTTTATTATTTTCTTACTTGTGGTGTAACAACAAAAAATAAATAAAGAGATGGGCTTAAAAAAACCAAAAGATGCAATTGGGCCTATGTATATTATTTGGTTATCTCTAACTTGAATCAATATTTAATTGAAACATGTTTAATTAATAATTAGAATAAAAATCCTAATCATCAATAAACAATTATCTAATTAAATATCAAACAATAAAGAAAACAAAAAAGTGCAAGTGGACATGCGCAAAATATAATAATAATAACAATGATAAATACTAAATAAAAGAGACCTAGAATTCGATTTCAATTTAAATAATAATCCAACTTAAGAAATGTTCTGAATTGAATTAGAATAAAAAAAAGCAAATCAAAAATCGTTATCGAAATGACGAGATTATAAGTAAAATAATATGAAGCTAAATATATATATTTTTTAATTTTTGAATAAAATACGAAATGGTGAAGAAAAAAAACGTGACAAATTGAAAAATGAAAGAAATATGCAGGTCAAAAATTGGGGTGCGACAGTGGAGTCCTAAATCAAGCGCGAACTTCATATTGACCAATCCCAAGCATGCACAAGGGAGGTCTCCATGACTATGTCGCTCCTATCTTAAGTGTTCTTGAATCCGGGAGTAGGATTCGTCCTTCATTTTTCCCAAAACAGCCCTGAAAAATAAAGCAAGCAAAGCAAACAATAGAAAACATTTTAAAGTGAATCCTAAACTTTTAAGGTAACCCCTCTTTTATTCGAAAAAGTCCCCAACAGAGTCGCCAGTTCTGTAATACGGTGAACTGACTTTTTTGAAATGTCGCGGCAAGCAAGAGTCGCCATCGACTTTTATTTTATCCAAATTAGTGAAAGGCTAAAAGAACAGAAAAAAACCTTTTAAAAGAAAACTGAGTTCGGGGGGTAATTTATACAAAGGGAAGGTGTAAGGCACCCTTTGCATCCATGGTTTTCCATGGGCTCTTAATTGCTTTGCTCTTTTAAAACCAAAAGTTTAGAAATGTAGAAGAAGAGATAAGGACTTTAGCTCGTAAATGAGCGTAGCCTTTTTGAAATTTTTAAAAAAAGGGTAGAAAAAGAATTTAAACCAGAGCAAGCAATTAAGGGCAAATTACCTTGACATTGTAAAAAGGTTCTTTTATCCTTTCAGGGCTATCCATACCATAAGAGGGTAGGAAGTCCTTTTATTTGGAGGTTGAAGGGTCGTCGTAATCATCGTTCGCCATAAGACTGTCCCTGCCATGAAGAGGGTGGGTAGTCTAAGGGAAGGATCAGAATAGTCATCATTATTAGGCAACCAGAGGACACCTCAACATTTCATAGGCAACTTCGAGGGGCGAGATCATATAAGCGAATCGAAGGCAGCATCATTGGGGACTTATGATCTTTTGTGATGAGAATGAACTGAGGGCAACATTGCTAAGGTGTCCTCGTATTCGAGGGACTTCACTATTCTGCACTGAAAAAAAAGGCAACAAGGCAACAGGCAACAGGCAACAGAAGAGGTTACCATAAAAGGTGTGTGGGTGCACAATCACGTGATTAATTCAAATAATTATCTTGTAATTAGTTATTCCAGGTTCAGTTCGAGTTTTCACGCCCTAAATTACTAACCACGCAATAATAATATATATGACAGTGTTAAGTGCCTTCAAGGCCACCAAATACAACCAGGAGCAGTTACATAATAAACCATGGGGAAAGGGAGAAAAAGCAATAAACAAATCCCAATAGAGCAATAAGTTTGACATAAGTGATAATTAAAAGAAGCAATTAAAAACAGAATGAGTTTTAGGGTTACCGAAGGTTCGAGCTTTGACCAGTTGGTTAACCCTGAAAATTGGCAAAGGAAGAATAAACAAAGGGTGAGTGCATTACCAATTCATTGGCGATTGAAGCTAACCCTATTTTAATCAAAAGAGGCAAAATAAAATGATATTTAAATAATAAAATCAGATACTTAGCTTTTTTGATCTGATATGGTGCGTAGTCGGGAGAACTCTGATGGTAACCCTGTAAAAATTGCACAAAGAAAAAAAAGAAATTTTTTTAGTGTATGACTGATCAGGCGACAAACCTTGTAAACCCTGATTAGGGCACAAGTTAACTATGATTAATAGAATAAATAAATAAAAAAACAAATTAATTAATTATTGGCAAAAATAAAATTTCGATCAAAATGTCTAATCCTAATGAGTATTTTAATAACAATATTCTTAAATAGAATGATAAAAATCGAACTCTCGATAAAATATAAACAACTATGAAATTATCTATATAAAAAATAAATTATAAAATATAAGTAAATAAATAATTAAAATAATAAAAAGGGTAAAAATAAATAGAAAAAAAACATTTATATAATTAAATAAATAAAAAAAATATAAAAATTTAGAAAAAAGGACTTAGTTGATCCTGTATGGTAGTCCATTGAGATCACATGGTAGATCTGCATGCCTGTGGGTGTTGGATCCAACTCTGGTGTGATCCTAAGGCCTTGATATAAGGGTGCACCGTAGTCTTCTTTAGCCAGTGCGCGTGGGATCTGGAAACATGTTAATTCAATAAAAAAATATGGGAAGCCATGTATCGAACCGGCGCCCCTTGAGTTACCAACTGTGCCAATTACGCTGCCTATTTATATGACGGATCCAACTAATAATATAACAACAATTATTTAATGCTTCAAAAACAGGCGCGTAATTCAAATAACCCAATAACGACCAGCCACGTCTTCGTCTTCCTTACGAAGCCTGCAAATCAACCTACGATTTTGCTACGACTTAACTATGGTGGCGTTCATAGCTAATCCACCTGCAACAACAAAAATCTCATACAAGCATAATAAATTCATCGTGAATACGCCAACATGTTCGTCCAACCTTCACAGATGCAATAGGCCTCATAATTTTACCTGATTTTACTCAGAATAGAAAACCCTAAATTGAGAGCTCTAACCCTAACAATGGTATCCTCCCCATACCGGTATGAAAACAAAATTATGCTTCCAGATTCATTCAATACATCAATACAAACAGATATATGCAATCAAAACATGTGAATGATGCGTTAATTATTGAAATCGAAGAGAGAGAAAAAATGCAAACCGTAGGGGTCTGTGAGCGTGTTTCTTGAGGCTTCTAGGCTTGGTAAGGATTGATACACGTTCAGTGATGCTCCAGAAATGTATTTGGACCTTTGAAACTCCTTGAATCAATCTTGATTGCCAAGAACGAATTTCAATTTTTCCTTGAATTTTTGTACTCGGGCTAGGGTTCTTAGATACTCCAAAAACTCCCCTAAGGGTTTGGTTGTGTCATATAATTATAGGAGATGAATTTAGGTCAACCAATTTGTGAAGAATCTTGATGAATCCTTAATTTGCATTTTGGCCAAAATATGATTGAAATATGTTTCTAATTTAAGCCAATATTTGATTCAATCAATCCTTGATCAAATGGTGAATGATGCTTCAAAATAAGGTTGTTGAAAAAAAATCAGGAGTTTTGACTGTATTTTGACCATAGTTGACTTTTAGGTCAAACTAGTCGACTGTTGACTTTCTGAGCAATTGAGTGGTCAATCCTTTGAATTAGAACTTGAATTTTGTCATGGAGATAGTTTGAAACATCATAAGCCATATGAAATGCATTGGAGCCTTTGATCCATTGATTTTCTTCAGAAAAATAAAAAACCTAATTCTTTGAACCATTGTTTAGGAGGGTATGTCTTTGAGCTTTGAACCTTAATATGAGTTTGAATTAAGAGAAATATGATGGACAAATTTTGGGGTATAACAGTAAGATAATTTAATTAATCGTTAGCTAACTTAATTCAAGATTACATATTTGAATATAACACACTGCGCATGCACTCACCCTAGGGTACATCCCTCTTGGTTGCCTTTCGATTAACATGGTCAATTCCTCGAACGTAGGGATGTCTTAGCAAGTTTTCCTCCGATTAATATCATCATAAGACCATTGTCCCTTCGAGTTGCCTACGGAAATGATGATAGTCCCTTCGAATGCTACGACATCCTTACATGTTGCCTTCTATGACCATCGATGACCCTTCGATGTCCCGAACACGTCCAATAGATGGGACTACCTACCCTCAAATGGTATGGTTAGCCCCATCCCTCCGAAAAGCATAAAAATTATAAGAGAGACCGTAACAGCCCGAATTTAATTAACTGGCTAATTAAATTAAAATAAGGATTTATTTAATTTGGACGAAGTTTGATAAGTAATTGGATCGTCGGTGTTAATAAGAAAACATGTTCGGATTATTAAGTAAAGTTGGGATTTATTCGGTTAATCGAAGAATTAATAAAGTGGAATATGTTGGAGAAATAATATTATTATTGGATTTTTATTGAATTGAGATAAAGTCGTATTTAATTGGATTAATTGGAAAATAATATTAAGGGTAATAATATTATTTGTTGGAGCACAATTATTTATTTGAACTACTATATTTCATCAATTGGGCCTAATTAGTTAGGAAGTGGAATTATATGGGTTAAGTCCAATATGAATAATATAGTAAGGGTTGGAAGAGTAGAGGTATCATAACTTTGTTCATTTGCAAAAGAAGAGGAGAAAAGAGACTAAGAGAGGAGAAAGGAGAAAAAGCTAGGGGAAGAACAACAAGGGAGAAAGCTAGGGTTTGAAGCACATTGAAGAGGTAAGGGGGAGAATTCTTATTATTATGGGTTAGTATGATTCGGTTAATGGGTAAGATTACCATGATTAGATTATTGTGTAGGAAATAGAAATTGATTTGGTAATGGGTATTAGAAAAATAATAGGGAACTCTGTGAATAAATAAAATAAGAAAAAAATAGTGGTGGGTATGCATTGCCGGTCGGCGCTAGTGCTGGGATGGTCGACATTAGACACCCAAGCAGCATATTCTCATTTTGTTTATGATTTCGTGAGATTGTTTTTCCTGGCTGTTTCATATATAAATGTTGTTTTGTTTTATTGTTTCATAACACTAACACTACATGATGAACATATATTATATACATATAATGATACATATAATGAAATGAAATATCCCAACTTAGCCATATTATATTCATTTTTCTGATATCTCATTTCATTTCTTGTTGTTATGCTGTTTGCTTCGGTTTCATATATATATGCTCTGTTAGATAATATATCAAGGTATATATTGTAGAAAGGGAACCACTATAATGAAATGAAACTAGTTTAGAAATGAAATATAACTGTTACAGTAGCGGTTAGAAAACAAAATAAAATACAAAATAGTCCCGTTTAACCGAATAGCGGAATTAAACGGTATAATTAGTTATCCGGAATTTGATGAAAATTTACGTGGTAGCTAAGTTTAATTAGTAGATTAACATGGTGGTGTTATTTTGTTGAAAATGTGATATTTACGAACCGACCGAAATAGTGTGGATTTAAATATTTTTTTATATTAAAATGTTGGTTTTGTAATAGAAAATGAAATATAAATTGGAACTAATGTAGTGTAATTATTAATTGGTTAATTTACTTAATAGTTGAGTTAATTTCATTAAGTATAATTGATTGGAATATAATAGATATTGAATTGATTATTTGTTTGTCGGTAACTTACGCTATTTTGGAAAGTTGACCGTAATTGTATTCTTGGTCAAATACTAACGAATTGATACTTGGTTTGGAAGCGTATTATTATATTTTGTTGACGATATGAATTAACATGAGATAGTATGATTTACTAGTGTTAATTGTATTTTGTGAATCATAATTGAATATTGTTTCTATTATGTGGATTGATATCAATGTGTTGCGAATGTTGTGTACAGTTTGGTATATAATTCATAGAGTTGAATTATTATTGGAATGCGGTAAGTTAAGATTGATGAGGTAATCTTAATAGCATAGTTGGTTAGTAATTGTACATTCATTCATGGCATAGTCGGCTTTATTGTGGAAGCGGTGAAACTCTGGGTTCACATGGTGATAGACAGTGATCCTTGATTGGAAATAGAAATAGCAGATGTTATTTTGGGGTATATGCATGCTTATTCTCTGATTATATGCTTACTTATTTTGGGGTATAAAAGGGGTGTTACATTAGTGGTATCAGAGCATGGTCGACCAGTTGGTCAATAGTCGTTAATGTTTTCTAATCATATTGTATTTGATTCGTGTATCTGACACAATCAATACTGTTTGGCTGGTTGTTTGACTGTTTAGGAAGATGGTTGCAGGAAGGTGATAACGCGAAAATGTATCACATATTAGGCTTGATTTACATATATAATTTCCCTATTTTATCTTAATTATGTTGCTTTATGTCGGTATTATGCTGGTATTTTCATTGTTTCAGGTTTTATGTTCGTTTTGAGAACTATTTGTCAAAAAAAGATGAAATGTAGATAAAATCAACTTAAAAAGAAGAAAATAGGCAAATATTATAAGTGGAGGTGCAAATAGAATGAATCAAATGTGAGAGGTGCAAATAGGATGGACCAAGTTTGGAAGCCCAGCCCACGAAGGAGCAGAAGCTCCCACTATGAAGAAGCTGAGACGCCCGTCTAAGGGCCCAATTGCATGGAGACGCCCGTCTCCAAAGTCCAAGGGCCACGTCATCAAAGGAGACGTCCGTCTCCCAAGTTCACCCACGTTCATAGGACACGTCACATGAAGGAGACGTCCGTCTCCAACAATCCAGCCACTTTGAGACCCACGTCTCAAGACTCGTTCAAAGATAATTTAAATTTGAAGGCCCACGTCTCCGTTCTATACTCCACCAACCAAGTCTTCCTATATTTTCTCAACTTCCCACGCCATGATCTCCACTACTTCTCACATGATGCTGAAAGTAACTTCCACTTCCATTCACTATATAAAGAGTCTGAGCATTCATTTGAAGGCATCCAAGTTTTAGGCGCGGAAGCACTGTTCATAGTTTTAGGCATAAATTATCACTTTGTAAAAGTGGTAGTTTCTCACATTGAGGAACTGTCGCACCCCAATTTTTGACCTAGTCTTTTTTCATATCATCATGTCGCATTCGTTTGGACATCGCTGCATATTTCATTTGCATATAAGTCAAGTTCAATTTTATGTTTTATTTTTTGTACATCCTTTATTTTTTAACTTTGATATATTAATCTCACACCTTTTGTTTAATCTCATTTGCATTTTTATACTTTTAATTCTCTTTTAATTTATTTAATTTAAATTAATATTCTTGATTTATCAAAATTAAGATTTGAATTAAATAATTAAATAAAAATAAAAGCATGTTATTATTACTATAAATATTCAATTACAAAAATATAGAAATTTATAATGTACACTTTTTTTTTTTTTTTACATTTTGGCATATACTACAAGTCAAACAAAAAAGAGGTATTGGTTTAGTCTTTCACGTTTTTTCTGCACATCACCATGCTCTATCACTATCCAAGCCTGCTGTCCCTGCATCAACCATGCCATTACACTCCAAAATTCTGCTCCACCTGCTTCATAACAGTCTGAAAGCTTGCACAAAAATGGTTAAACCAAAACCTGCATACAAAAGTAACAAGCAGCTTACCAAAAATGTTCAAATCTTCATACCATTTTCCCCCCAATTCTACATCTAAAACCCTAATCTCTTCCCTATATAAACAACCCTTCATTCACAAAAAGGGAGGCAGCAACAATTCACATAACGAACACTCTGCTCATATCGTTCACCACTGAACTCAAACGTTTTTTTTCAAACCTCTGCAAAAATTACTCCCTATAACCCAAAACAACAGCTCAAAATAACCTCACACACTCTTCAACCCTCATCCCACCAAACATTTTAACAACCACATTCATACAAAACCTAACTCCAAACACCCTTCACAATCTGCTCCATACTCCTTTTGACCGAAATCCTCACTCAAATAATCCACACATCCTTCACCGCAAAACCTCACATCCATACTCGATAACCAAACTCAATGTAACCTTCACAACATAGCAACAACAGAAGCAGACCATACACAAGAACAACAATATTCAACCTCACTCACCATACAAACTCAGAATCACATCAAATCCGGAAGTAGAAGAAGGAAGAGGTCGAAGCAAGCGTACACGTACCCGGGCTTTATTCACCTTCTCCGTTTTTTGTTTCTGTTTTGTTGCTGTAGCATACTGGTATTATTCTTTTTCTCTGATTTTTAAGCATGTAAACTTGTAACTCTGATGAACATAATGAAAATCATATTTGGGGTTTAGGGTTTATGAAGGGGATTAAGGTTTTACTATGTGATTGTTTGATTGTTTTGTAGTTGAACCGAGAGAGATGAGTTGAGTGATTGTTGTTGTTTGTTTGCGAGGAAGAACGTAAAAAATAGAGAGAGGTTAGAGTAAGAGAGAGACATGAGGCGTTAAGGCTGAGTGGAGCAAGAAAATAGGGTTTGTTGTTTACAACCCGTTTGCGTAAGAGGGAGGGTGGATCTGGGTCGATCCAATCCGGCCCAAAGTCTTTTTTTTTTAGCATATTATTATTCTTGCTTCTTCTCTATGGGCCTTACTCCAAATCCGGATACACCCCTTAAGGGCCCATTTAGTTCTCTTTTTTTTGATAATTTTCTTTATTTAAAAAATATGAACTTTTTAGAGCTTTATTTATATTTACAAAAAAACCACAAAAAATATTTATTGTCTATTTTATTTACTAATTTTTATTAAAAGACAAAATATATTCTTTAGTTATATGTTTAGAATTTATTAACAATATTTCAAAATGATATAAAAATAACCTTTTAATTGAATCGAGTTTTGAGTTTTAATGGATAAGGAGGGTTCGTACGTAGGTGTACGAGTTGTCCTAAAAGTATTTGGGTGATGGCCGTTAAGCTTTTATTCGGATACTTTGACTCCATTAAAGACTTCTTTAAACTCGATCTAATTCACTTTTTTTACAAAAAAACACTTCTTTTAATCAAATCATTTTATCTATAATGGAAAGAAGGGTTTGTACGTACTTGTACAAGTTGTTCTTTAAGCATTTAGGCGATGGCCGTTAAGCCTTTGTTTGGATGTTTAAACTCCATTAAAGACTTCTTAAAAATTGATTTAACTCACTCTTTTTTTACAAAAACGCTTTTCTTTTAATCAAATAAAATTTAGTCTATAATGGATAATGAAGAAGGGTTTGTACGTACTTGTACAAGTTGTTCTTTAAGCAACTAGGCGATGGCCGTTAAGCCATTGTTTAAGTGCGTTGACTCCATTAAAGACTTCTAAAAACCCGATTTAGCAAATACTCTTTCAAGTGTTTTAAGCGATGGCCGTTAAGCTTTTGTTTAAATACTTGGATCCAACTAAAGATATTTCAACTCATCAAATCATCCTTTTTTTTTTCATCACTTACGAGGGGGTTGTACGCACTTGTACAATTTTCTCTTTCAAGCATTTAGGCGATGACCGTTAAGCCTTTGTTTAAATGTTTGATTTCTCTTGACAAACAAACTTCAAATTTATTCACACCTTTTAATTTTAAAACCTTTTTTCATAAGACGAGACACTTAGTCAAAATTCAAATGCAATTATACTTCCATATGTGAAGATCGAATGTTTTCCACTCGAATGCGATGATGGCCAAAATCTTGTTCTAATCTTGATTTAGTTATCCATTCTTGTAGTGAGGCAAACAATCTCTTATCCATATGCGCATAGTATTGTTTGAATGCGATCGAGTACCTCTCGCTAAAAATCAACAAACTCGGCGTTTTAGCCCGAACTACGATTGCTCTGACTTTCCCATTGCACTAGGGAATACGTAGGCACAAGATACAAATGTCTTGGCGAGCACAATAATAAAAAAACCTTTTTTTGTTCCTTTCTTCTTTCCAACCTAATAAAATAACGCAAATAGATAATAAGCTAACAATAAATCACAAGATTAACTAAATGGGTCCCATCGAGTACGATGGAGGTGAGGGGTGCTAATACCTTCCCTTGCTTAATCGACTCCCGAACCTTAATTTGGTTGCGATGACCATCTTATCCGTTTCTTTTTATCTGTGGGTTTTATCGATATTTTCCCTTTCCTTCTTGGAATAAATAAAGTTCGGTGGCGACTCTGTTGTACTTCGAATGCGTGAAAACGCGTCGAGTCACATTTTTACCGCTACAGGAACTACCACACCATTAGTTTTAGGCCTACAATTTATGTACTCTTGGATCACAATCTTGCCGACATTATTTCAAAGCTTCATTCAAGTTTCAAGATTTGTTTTGTTCGTAATTTTATTCAAGTTTGTTTCGTCTGCTTTACTTCCAGGTTTATTTATTTGCAATTATTTTAGTTTCTTGTTCTTATAATATTGTTTTATCATTACAAATCTAGTTACGCACATGTTCATGGTTAGTAATTATAATTTCATGTTTAATAATTATAATTTCATGTTTGTTCCTTTAAGTATGCCTGGCTAATTAATTAAGATATCGGTATGTAAAGTAAGTTAACCGTGGGATCCGAAATAAATTGGCTTAATTATATTTTATTAAATATCACTTGTTTTTGGTTTGTATGTCTAATTTAATTAGTAAGTCTTAAAACCAATAGAGCGAAAGTTTGAGGGCTTAAGACGGTCAAAGGTTAAAATCAATAGAGCGGAAGTTTGAGATCTTTAACTGGATAGTAGACATAGGACATTAGTTTTAAGGATGGCGAAAGCGTATTAAAACTAATTAGAACTTATTTATTTTCAAAAAGTGTTTTTAAACCCGCGCGGGATGACGAAAGCGTACGTTAGGGATATTAGCATATTCCGAGTCAACAGAGCGAGAGTTTGAGATTAGGAGATTTAAGTAGATAATGACTTCATAAAACAAGCATTTTATTAATTACGTTGTTTCCAAAAAGCTTTTCTAAATCTAATGGGATGGCGAGAGCGTACATTATGAGTTAGGATCGTAATCTGAATCAATAGAGCGAGAGTTTGAGAGGAGGACTTTTAAATAACATAGTTAGTAAAGATCTTTGATTTAATTAGAATCTGGCCAATGGAACTTCGAATCACCTAAGTTAGATGAAATACATACTGATATCCATTTATTATTATATTCCTAGATTTAAGATTTTAGTTTCCCCTTATTAATAACCCAAATATCATTAGCCTTAGCTTTACATAGTAACTTTAGATAACGGTAGGTCGATTTATAGTCCCTATGGATTCGATATCTTTTAAAACTACACGACACGACTGTGCACTTGCAGTTATCCCGACTAATAGACACGTAAAGTCGCGATCAAGTTTTTGGCGCCATTGCCGGGGACTATTTAAGTCGATATCGTAACTCGCTGTTACACCGTAGAGACTAAGGCATTTTTTTTAATTTACTACTATGTATCACCCAAACTTTTTCTACAACTCCCAACAACAATATTTCGAGGGATACCAAGAATCCCATAAATCCGACCTCGAAATACTGTTGGAAAATTTCAATGCGTCACAAACTCATTCTCACCCGAATTACCTCTCCAACTATCAATCCCAACATTTTGAGGAGTCGCAAGAATTTTATAATCCCAACCAAACCTATCCTCAACCAAATTCCCTCTACGATCACCATAATCAATATTTTGAGGAGTCACCAGAATCCCATAAATCCGACCTCGAAATAATAATGGAAAAATTTAATGAAACATCTATGATGACAAGGCACTTTGTGGAAACACAAAATGCGACGCTTACCTACTTCGAGGAACCACAAGAATCCTATAATTCTAACCTCGAAGCATCAATAGAGGATTTCAATGCAACACAAACTTATCATCAACCAAATTTCCTCTACGATCACCACACCCAACATTTTGAGGAGTCGCAAGATTATCATAAATCCAACCTCGAAATCCTAATGGAGGAATTCATTGAAGCACAAACTCTCTCTAGGCTAGAATCTATGATGACGAAGCACTTTGAGGAAACACGAAACGCAACGCTAACTCCCTTTGAAGAACCTCAAGACTCCCATAATTTTAACTTTGAAACATCAAATGAGGATTCTGACGAGACGCTAACTCACTCTAGATTAGAAGCCATGATGGAGCACTTTGTAGAGACACAAACCATCCAAAACCAAGAGTTTATCAAACAAAGTCTTCAAAACAATGAAACCCTTAGGCAACTAACCACTATGGTTGAGTCCCTCGCGACTCACAATATGGCATTAGAGACTCAAATCGCCCAACATGAACAAAAGCGACTAGGAGACTTACTTGAGGAGTATATTGACACAACCATTAGTGAAGAACAAATTGAAATTCCTGAGGAGAGTGATTATGAGATTTAGGAGAGTGATTATGAGATTGAGGAGAGTGATAATGTGGTTGAAGAGATTTCTAGTGAGAAAAGAGTGAAGATTGAGAAAAATCCAACAACACCATCTAAAAGGGAGGTTGTAGAAGAAGTAGAGAAGGAAGCACCTATTGTTGTTCCTCTTCCCTATACCCCACCGATTCCTTTCCTGCAAAGTTTTATGGAAGCTAAGGTACAATCCCAATCCAAAACGTATGTGGAGGTATTGGAAAATATCCACACCAATGCACCTTTGTTTGAAGTCTTGCATGAAAAGATAAATTTAGAAGACCATAAAACTAGGAATATTACTATTGTTAAGAGGGTAAGGTTAACATTTGAGGTGGCATATGAAATCACTAAGCCCAAATTTGAAAAACTGATACTTAGGATAGATGCAGAACCACCACCGCAAATTCAAAAGGATGAACCACCCCACCGAAGAAAGAAAAGAAAAGGTGAGGGATATGTGAGATGGCTTGATAAGTGGCCGTGGAAAACGAGGTTTGCTAAAAGTTCAACCGAGGAGTCATTCTCAAGAGAACCACCTTGAGTGCTTGCACTCTTAAACCGTCGAGCTATCGACGTTAAACAAAGCGCTGCGTGGGAGGCAACCCACAAGCTTTCAATTTAATGTTTTCCTTTTATTGTTTGAACTTGCAGTAAATAAAAATATGGATCGCCTGTCACGTCTCGGCCATATTTAGGCGAAAAATCTATAGACGATCATCTCAAAGATGAATGGGTCTCCACGCACATTCCTACGAGTGTTGCTGCTGGTGGTGACCCCGTTGATGAGCATGATAGGAGAAGATATTTCCTCCGGACGCGGAGCAGATTTGGTTGTGATAGCCCGCCGGTAGCATCCATATAGGTTCTGACTTTTCTTCTCCACCTTGGATCGAAACATCGAGGACAATGTTTGGTTTAAATGTGGGGGAGAAGCTTTACCGCTTTCATTTGTTGCTTTATTGTTTTCTAGTTATGTTGTCAAGTCTTTATATACGATTTTCTGTTGTTATCGAATTTCCCCAAAATTTGAAAATTTTAACCTCCAACAAAATTTTGAATTTTGACGCATGGCATACACACTCTGAAAGTATAGAGGTTGTCACACTTTAGGCATTGTTAGAAAGACTTGGAGATGTTTCAACAACATCGATACCGTCCTGACACCCTAAACCCCCTTATTATGTGATATCAATTTGGATGCCCATTATGTCGAGACCTTAGGATAAAGTTTTCAAAGTAGCTCTTAAGTAGTTTATATTAGCAGTCGGCACCATCTTAAGCACAAACTACGTAGGGAGTCGATGAATATAAGTGAATGATCCTATTTTTTATAAATAAATGTTTTGATTGAAAAATAACCTTCTAAGTTAGGTGACCCTCACACGGTCATTTAGCCCAACGGTTGTTAAGCCAATAAGGATTTAATATTTAGCATCCACTGTTGGTTGGCCTAGAGGTCACTAGTACTGGGCTTGGTAGGGTGGACTACGGTTCGATCCCCCGCAACCGCAGTTGGGAAAGATGGGACTTCACCATTTAAAAAACCAGAACCCCGTGCTAAATAAAAGAAAAGGATCATAGTCGCTAACCGATTTCCCTACTATGTGCGTGTACGGATAACAGGCTTAATGTGATTGCGCTTGAATGAAAAGAGTGAAAGGAAAAACGAGAAATATAGGTTCAGTTATAATGGCATAATTTGAATTGGTTTGTATAGGGAGAGAGTTTTTGAACATTGTGTCGTTACGGTATCCTTGGTGTTGATATCTATTACCTATCGATGTAACATTTGCCTAACACAAATATGATTAGGAGTCGTGTCATGCCCTTGTTTCGAATCGAGCTTAACTATTTCTTTTTACCGTGTGGTTGATTGCTTGAGGACAAGCAATGGTTTAAGTGTGGGGGTATTTGAAAACGCGAAAATGTATCACATATTAGGCTTGATTTACATATATTATTTCCCTATTTTATCTTAATTATGTTGCTTTATGTCGGTATTATGCTGGTATTTTCATTGTTTCAGGTTTTATGTTCGTTTTGAGAACTATTTGTCAAAAGAAGATGAAATGTAGATAAAATCAACTTAAAAAGAAGAAAATAGGCAAATATTATAAGTGGAGGTGCAAATAGAATGAATCAAATGTGAGAGGTGCAAATAGGATGGACCAAGTTTGGAAGCCCAGCCCACGAAGGAGCTGAAGCTCCCACTATGAAGAAGCTGAGACGCCCGTCTAAGGGCCCAATTGCATGGAGACGCCCGTCTCCAAAGTCCAAGGGCCACGTCATCAAAGGAGACGCCTGTCTCCCAAGTTCACCCACGTTCATAGGACACGTCACATGAAGGAGACGTCTGTCTCCAACAATCCAGCCACTTTGAGACCCACGTCTCAAGACTCGTTCAAAGATAATTAAAATTTGAAGGCCCACGTCTCCGTTCTATACTCCACCAACCAAGTCTTCCTATATGTTCTCAACTTCCCACGCCATGATCTCCACTACT
Source organism: Vicia villosa (assembly GCF_029867415.1). Lineage (NCBI taxonomy): Eukaryota > Viridiplantae > Streptophyta > Magnoliopsida > Fabales > Fabaceae > Vicia > Vicia villosa. Next base: position 67,436,879 of record NC_081183.1, on the reverse strand, counting down.
TCTCACATGATGCTGAAAGTAACTTCCACTTCCATTCACTATATAAAGAGTCTGAGCATTCATTTGAAGGCATCCAAGTTTTAGGCGCGGAAGCGCTGTTCGTAGTTTTCGGCATAAATTATCACTTTGTAAAAGTGGTAGTTTCTCACATTGAGGAACTACCACACCATTAGTTTTAGGCCTACAATTTATGTACTCTTGGATCACAATCTTGCCGACATTATTTCAAAGCTTCATTCAAGTTTCAAGATTTGTTTTGTTCGTAATTTTATTCAAGTTTGTTTCGTCTGCTTTACTTCCAGGTTTATTTATTTGCAATTATTTTAGTTTCTTGTTCTTATAATATTGTTTTATCATTACAAATCTAGTTACGCACATGTTCATGGTCAGTAATTATAATTTCATGTTTAATAATTATAATTTCATGTTTAATAATTATAATTTCATGTTTGTTCCTTTAAGTATGCCTGGCTAATTAATTAAGATATCGGTATGTAAAGTAAGTTAACCGTGGGATCCGAAATAAATTGGCTTAATTATGTTTTATTAAATATCACTTGTTTTTGGTTTGTATGTCTAATTTAATTAGTAAGTCTTAAAACCAATAGAGCGAAAGTTTGAGGGCTTAAGACGGTCAAAGGTTAAAATCAATAGAGCGGAAGTTTGAGATCTTTAACTGGATAGTAGACATAGGACATTAGTTTTAAGGATGGCGAAAGCGTATTAAAACTAATTAGAACTTATTTATCTTCAAAAAGTGTTTTTAAACACGCGCGGGATGGCGAAAGCGTACGTTAGGGATATTAACATATTCCGAGTCAACAGAGCGACAGTTTGAGATTAGGAGATTTAAGTAGATAACGACTTCATAAAAAAAGCATTTTATTAATTACGTTGTTTCCAAAACGCTTTTCTAAATCTAATGGGATGGCGAGAGCGTACATTATGAGTTAGGATCGTAGTCTGAATCAATAGAGCGAGAGTTTGAGAGGAGGACTTTTAAAGAACATAGTTATTAAAGATCTTTGATTTAATTAGAATCTGGCCTATGGAACTTCGGATCACCTAAGTTAGATGAAATACATACTGATATCCATTTATTATTATATTCCTAGATTTAAGATTTTAGTTTCCCCTTATTAATAACCCAAATATCATTAGCCTTAGCTTTACATAGTAACTTTAGATAACGGTAGGTCGATTTATATTCCCTGTGGATTCGATATCTTTTAAAACTACACGACACGACTGTGCACTTGCAGTTATCCCGACTAATAGACACGTAAAGTCGCGATCAGAAGGAATGGTGACATTAATGTCGGAGCAGTAACAAGGTGGATTGGTACCATTGGACAAGCGCTGCACGAGAGTGCAGGTAATGGAGGACAAGATGAGTTACGTACTTTTGAAGACTTTCGAAGGTGCAATCCGCCGATCTTTGAAGAAAAGTATGGACCGGACATAGCACATGCATGGATGAGAGAAATGAAGAAGATCTTTCAAGTCATGAGTTGTACTGATGTACAGAAGGTACGGTTTGGTACTCACATGCTGACGGAATGAGCTGAGGATTGGTTGAGTAATATTGTGCGGAGATTTGATGAGGAAGGTATTGAAGTTACTTGGAATCTTTTCCGTGATGCATTTTTGGAAAACTATTTTCCAGAAGATGTGCGTGGAATGAAAGAAGTGAGAGTTCTGGAGTTGAAGCGAGGAAGAGAACAATTCCGTGGGAAACCGTATGATGACGTGAGGAAACAATCTTGTTTTAGCAAGAAGCCAAGTGGGGGAGGAGATTCTACTTCGATTAAGTGCTATAGGTGTGGCGATACGGGTCACAAAACTGTTGATTGTGGAGTTGGTTCGAGTAGGATTTGCTACAGTTGTGGTGAGCATGTAACACCCCCAATTCAATACTAAACAAATAAGGCATATATTTGCATAAATCAGAGTAAAGAAGCATGCATCTCACGAGGGCGTTACACACATTTCAAAATAGAACAAATATTTTATCTTTAAACATGCAATGGTCATTTCCAAATAACACGGGACTTAAAACAACATGCAAAACCACAGCGGAATAATTATCTCATCAAATAAATGGTAAAAATAGGATGATTCCCATACATCATCCACCATGTCTCAACATCTTGGCTCAAGGCCTCACATTAACCAAAATAACATAATCAAATACGAATACAATATGAGTAAACAAATATCTCATAATATGGAGTCATAAAAACATAAAACCCAACTCCCATGTGTTACATATGACCAGAGCACAAGTGACTACTTAGTCACGACACCCTACTAGAGATCTAAATCTCGACGCTAAGACTCCTTCGAAGCATCACTATCCACGAAACCTGCACATTACCAACAAAGGATAACATTCAAACAGAAGGGTGAGAATTCAACTTCTTATAGAAAACATAATATTGGGAAATGTAAAATACAATAAGAATACAATTCAAGAATTCATCACTCTTCCCATAAACATGCATCATATGCAATTAATCAAGATTCACATGTTCATGTCATACAACATAGCTCATTTAATTCTAAGTGATAAAACATGATTCACATATCCACACACACACACATATATATATATATATACATATATCGTTAATACATATAAATTCAAATCTATATCACATATATTCCAAATCACATATGTCACATTCATAACACAACAACAATTCATATCAAATGAATCACCAAATCCACATATATATATATATATATATCAACATCATTCCACACAATTCATATCACATAAATCACACCAACAATAACATTTCACACCGACACGTGCGACTCAAGTGTGACTCAATGCGATATGCATGTGGATCCCATCCGTTATCATTTCCGGTCATGCCGATTGTCTTTCCTCTATAGACTAGATAACCACCTCAAAGCTCCATACGGCGTTAAGCTTTCAAATCCCATTCGGCGTTAGATTTGGGACAAGCCAATAATATTCGCGAGATTACCCGACATTGCCACTTTCAATGACTCATGCTTGTGTACGTGTGCAACAAAACAAGACTCATGCATTTAAGACATCTCTCTATCTCTTAAACTACACAATCACATATTTACAACTTTGCACACCATTACACAACATGACTTCTCTTCCAAACAATGCATCAACTAACACGCATCAATCAATCACATGTATTCAAGTCTAGTATTATCATTTGTTCAATCCACATCTTGATACATACACATTCAATTGATCATTATCAACAAGATACTTTCAAATAGTACATATAAATATATATATATATATATATATATATATATATATATATATTTATATTCATTCCAACATATCATGGATATCACATCACTTAACACATCTATGAATATTAACCACAAGTCATTAATTCATAATGCACACATAAGTAATCACATGTTATCCATATATTAACATCAAATTTAAACCATTCCACATCAACTAGCCTTTAGCAACTACTCACATAATTCACGGTTATCATATCACATAATACATCCATGAACATTGATCATACACAATCCATCCATAACACACACATATAATTACATTTTATTGCCAATTATCATCATAATTAATCAAACAAGCTTCAATCCATTCTATTATATGATATAGACAATTATTTAAGCTTCAATATGCTTCAAACGGCACCTAAAAAGGAGTTACGGATCAAAAGTTATGACATTTTAAAGTTTGGAAAATTCTGCCTACAGCAGGGTCCGCTCAGCGGCCATTAAGCGGGCTTTACAGTAACTTCAGTCTTCGCAGCTCCGCTTAGCGGCTAGAGTCCCCGCTTAGCGGCCGTGCGATTATGCAGAAAAACTCAGCAACATACAGAATTGCGAAATCACACACCCACCACTCCAAATCACTCCCAAACATCAATAAACATCAAATACAACCAGTATTCATCATTTTTGAACAACATATATCATCAAAATCATGTTTAATCATGTAAATCCATAGAAATAGCATAGAAATTAGGGTTCATACATTTCTCATGAAATAGCAAAGAATGAAGAGATTCACACAACACAAACATTACCCAATTATAGATTCTACAAGAACTTGTATGCAAACCCTTACCTCTACTCTTAAATCCACCCTCTTCAAGAAATCTACAATTCCTCTTCTCTTGTTCTTTCTCCTCTCTTCTCTTCTTTTCCCCAAATTGTGTTATCTCTAAAACCCTAGTTTTTCTCTTCTTACTATATTTCTCTTAATGGGCTTAGTTATGTTATTACCCACCCATCCAATTATTAATTAGGCCCAATACATAGTATACTACTAATATCCTAATTATATCCTAATTATATCATAAAACACAAATATGCATATAATTAGATATTTCAATTAATTAGTAATTCCACATAATAATTAAATAAACAATTAATTAATAAAACACACAAATAAGCTAATAAATAAAATATCTAATAAAATCGGGCTGTTACAACTCTCCCCCACTTAAAAGATTTTCGTCCTCGAAAATTCTCTTCAAGCACTAACCCAAAGTACAAATCTTTCATTCAACCTTTAAGTATCCTCTCTTCTAATCTCAAATCACTCGGCAAACCTCCTCAAAACCTGGAAGAAAACTTCGGATCTCGATCCTAAATAATACTCGACATAATACCATACAACTCACAATCCTCTCGATGTATAACTTAGCAAGTCTTTCCACCAAATAATCCATCCTTATCGAAATAAAATGAGCACATTTTGTCCATCTATCCACAATGACCCAAATTGCCTCACAATTACTCGACGTTCTCGGCAAACCCAAAACAAAATCCGTAGAAATACGATCCCACTTCCACTCGGGAATAGATAACGGTTGTACCAACTAAACGGTTTCTGACAAATCCAACTCAAATACACAATTCCGCTATATCCCTCTTCATACTTTACCACTAAACATTTTCCTCAAATCTTGTTACATCTTAGTAGCATCGGGATGAATACTCAAACCACTTCTATGCCCTTCCTCAAGAATTCTCTTTCTCAAATCCATTACATCCGGAATACAAACTCGATCACGACATCTCATAACACCATTCTCGTCAATCTGAAAATCACCACCTTTTCCTTGGTTAATCAATGTCATCTCGTCAACCAATTGCAATCCAATTTCTGACTCTCTCTAATCTCGTTAAGAACACCAAACATAGACTTCATCATACTAAGCTTAATGCAAGAAGACGTCGTTTCATAACCAAACTCAACTCTCTAGATTGTTCCAACAATTCCAATTCTTGAATCATCAACATAGACATACGCAATGATTTCCTACTCAATGCATCGGCTACATCATTCGCTTTTCCAAGATGGTAATTCAAACCAAAATCCTAATCTCTCAAGAATCTAACCATCTTCTTTACCTCATTCTCGACTCTTGTAGTCACTACGCGCCTCAATTCTCGATTCAAACAATAATGCCTCTTATGTTCCAAACAAACACAACAACAAACAACTCCAACGTATACATCGAATAATTCTTCTCATGGACTTAAAATTACCTTGAAGTATAAACTACCACTTGTCGATATCTGCATCAGCACACCTCAACTCGAAATCCCATATCCAAGAAAATTCACTCCTTCCAACCAAAACTCACATTCAGAAAGCTTTACATAACCTTCTTCTCTTTCAGCACCGATAACACAATCTTTAAACGTTCAACATGACCATCGCCACTCTTAGAATCAAAACGTCCTCAAAACATTACCTCATAGAACATTCTTTCTTCTTACTCGACAAAACAAGTGTAACTCTACGACCATACACTTAGATAATGAAACTCTTCTCAACAACTCCTCAATTCGACTTTTCAACTTCTCCTTAGTCGTTTTACACAGTACCAAGTTAGTAAGAGAAGTTTATCTTGTCCAATACGATCTCGTATTCTATCAACAATAGATTAAAGGTGATCAAGTCCTCAATTTATCGATAGACAGTCGACAGTCATAATGAAACGTAAAACATCGTTACTAAACCATAATAGTGTTCCTTCAGAACTCGCACTCCAAATTACTCTAAACACCAAGATCCAAAATTCCTCTTAAGATTACTATTACTTGCTTCAAATCCAAACAACTTATACCAAAATTCATCAACTTGGTCTAACGGAAAACAACCTAATTGAATTCTCAAAATATCCACCAAAGATGCTCAACGGATAATTCAAACACGTAAAAGTAGAAACAAAGTCACAGCAGTTGTATTAATAACCACACTTCCATGTATAACAGATAAAACATGATCTAATCTTATAGCACAATCCAAAGAATAAAATAATGCGTTGCACCATTATCAATAATAAAGCACGTACCTCAGATTAATTATCCTTATAAGTAGTCTCAGTACCAGACAATGCAAACACTTTTTCTTTCGCTTGATCCTTCTTTGGCTTATCGCACATGGCACAATTGTGTCCTTGCTAACCACAACTGTAGCAAATCCTACTCGAACCAACTCCACAATCAACAGCTTTGTGCCCCGTCTCGCCACACTTGTAGCACTTAATCGGAGTAGAAGCTCCTCCCCCACTTGGCTTCTTGCCAAGACTAGATTGTAGAAACCTCACTTCTTTCTTTCCACGCATATCTTCTGGAAAATAGTTTCCCAAAAATGCATCACTGAAAAGAGTCCAAGTAACTTCAATACCTTCTATTTCAAATCTCCGCACAGTATTACACCACCAAACGTCAGCTTCTTTGGTCAGCATGTGAGTACCAAACTGTACCTTCTGTACATCAGTACAACTCACGAATTGAAAGATCTTCTCAATTTCTCTCATCCATGCGTGCGCTTCGTCCAGTCCATACCCTCCTTCAAAGATCGGCGGGTTGCACCTTTGAAAGTCTCCAAAAGCACATAACTCATCCTTTCCTCCATAACAGACATTCTCTTGCGGCGCTTGTCCAATCGCACCAATCCACCTCATCATTGCCTCAACATTAATGTCAACATTCCTTCCTGCAACCATCGTCCTAAACAACCAAACAACCAGACAAAACAGTATCGATCGTGTCAGATACACGAATCAAATACAACAGGATAAAAGACATAAATGACCTGCCAACTGACCGACCGTGCTCTGATACCACTATGTAACACCCCCAATTCAATACTAAACAAATAAGGCATATATTTGCATAAATCAGAGTAAAGAAGCATGCATCTCACGAGGGCGTTACACACATTTCAAAATAGAACAAATATTTTATCTTTAAACATGCAATGGTCATTTCCAAATAACACGGGATTTAAAACAACATGCAAAACCACAGCGGAATAATTATCTCATCAAATAAATGGTAAAAATAGGATGATTCCCATACATCATCCACCATGTCTCAACATCTTGGCTCAAGGCCTCACATTAACCAAAATAACATAATCAAATACGAATACAATATGAGTAAACAAATATCTCATAATATCGAGTCATAAAAACATAAAACCCAACTCCCATGTGTTACATATGACCAGAGCACAAGTGACTACTTAGTCACGACACCCTACTAGAGATCTAAATCTCGACGCTAAGACTCCTTCGAAGCATCACTATCCACGAAACCTGCACGTTACCAACAAAGGATAACATTCAAACAGAAGGGTGAGAATTCAACTTCTTATAGAAAACATAATATTGGGAAATGTAAAATATAATAAGAATACAATTCAAGAATTCGTCACTCTTCCCATAAACATGCATCATATGCAATTTATCAAGATTCACATGTTCATGTCATACAACATAGCTCATTTAATTCTAAGTGATAAAACATGATTCACATATCCACATATATATACATATATCGTTAATACATATAAATTCAAATCTATATCACATATATTCCAAATCACATATGTCACATTCATAACACAACAACAATTCATATCAAATGAATCACCAAATCCACATATATATATATATATATATATCTATCAACATCATTCCACACAATTCATATCACATAAATCACACCAACAATAACATTTCACACCGACACGTGCGACTCAAGTGTGACTCAATGCGATATGCATGTGGATCCCATCCGTTATCATTTCCGATCATGCCGATTGTCTTTCCTCTATAGACTAGATAACCACCTCAAAGCTCCATACGGCGTTAAGCTTTCAAATCCCATTCGGCGTTAGATTTGGGACAAGCAAATAATCTTCGCGAGATTACCCGACATTGCCACTTTCAATGACTCATGCTTGTGTACGTGTGCAACAAAATAAGACTCATGCATTTAAGACGATCTCTCTATCTCTTAAACTACACAATCACATCTTTACAACTTTGGACACCATTACACAACATGACTTCTCTTCCAAAAAATGCATCAACTAACACGCATCAATCAATCACATGTATTCAAGTCTAGTATTATCATTTGTTCAATCCACATCTTGATACATACACATTCAATTGATCATTATCAATAAGATACTTTCAAATAGTACATATATATATATATATATATATATATATATATATATATATATTCCAACATATCATGGATATCACATCACTTAACACATCTATGAATATTAACCACAAGTCATTAATTCATAATGCACACATAAGTAATCACATGTTATCCATATATTAACATCAAATTTAAACCATTCCACATCAACTAGCCTTTAGCAACTACTCACATAATTCACGGTTATCATATCACATAATACATCCATGAACATTGATCATACACAATCCATCCATAACACACACATATAATTACATTTTATTGCCAATTATCATCATAATTAAGCAAACAAGCTTCAATCCATTCTATTCTATGATATAGACAAATATTTAAGCTTCAATATTCTTCAAACGACACCTAAAAAGGAGTTACGGATCAAAAGTTATGACATTTTAAAGTTTGGAAAATTCTGCCTACAGCAGGGTCCGCTCAGCGGCCATTAAGCGGGCTTTACAGTAACTTCAGTCTTCGCAGCTCCGCTTAGCGGCTAGAGTCCCCGCTTAGCGGCCGTGCGATTATGCAGAAAAACTCAGCAACATACAGAATTGCGTAATCACACACCCACCACTCCAAATCACTCCCAAACATCAATAAACATCAAATACAACCAGTATTCATCATTATTGAACAGCATATATCATCAAAATCATGTTTAATCATGTAAATCCATAGAAATAGCATAGAAATTAGGGTTCATACATTTCTCATGAAATAGCAAAGAATGAAGAGATTCACACAACACAAACATTACCCAATTATAAATTCTACAAGAACTTGTATTCAAACCCTTACCTCTACTCTTAAATCCACCCTCTTCAAGAAATCTACAATTCCTCTTCTCTTGTTCTTTCTCCTCTCTTCTCTTCTCTTCTTTTCCCCAAATTGTGTTATCTCTAAAACCCTAGTTTTCCTCTTCTTACTATATTTCTCTTAATGGGCTTAGTTATGTTATTACCCACCCATCCAATTATTAATTAGGCCCAATATGTAGTATACTACTAATATCCTAATTATATCCTAATTATATCATAAAACACAAATATGCATATAATTAGATATTTCAATTAATTAGTAATTCCACATAATAATTAAATAAACAATTAATTAATAAAACACACAAATAAGCAAATAAATAAAATATCTAATAAAATCGGGCTGTTACAAAGGACACAATTGTGCCACGTGTGACAAGCCAAAGAAGGAGCGAGAAGAAGGGAAAGTGATTGCGTTGTCTGGTGCTGAGACCATTGCTAAGGATGAGCTAATCTGAGGTACGTGCTTTATTATTGATAATGATGCAATGCATTCTTTCATTTCTTTGGATTATGCTGCGAGTTTGGATCTTGCTTTATCTGTATACGTAGAAGTATGGTTATTATTACACTTGCTATGAGTTTTTTCCTACTTCTTTGTGCATTGAATTATCCATTGAGCATCTTTGGTAGACATTTTGGAATTGATTTAGTACAAGTTCTGAAGGGACGATATTGTAGTTTAGTAATGGAGGTTTATGTTTCATTATGATTGTCGACTGTCTATTGACAAATTGAGGACTTGATCACCCTTAATCTATTATTGATAGGAGACGAGATCGTATTGGACGAGATAGACTTGTCTTACTAATTTGGTAGTGTGTAAAACGACTAGGAAGAAGTTGAAGGGTCAAGTCGGGGAGTTATATGAGAAGAGGTTCATTCATCTGGGTGTGTAGCCGTAGGGTTGCGCTTGTTTTGTCGATTAAGAAAAAAGAAGGTTCCCTGAGGTAAGCATCAAGTATTTAAGGTTATATCCATCATTTGATCAAATATTGATCATGATTCATTAATAAAAACTCAGAAATGAATAAATTCAAAAGGTTCAAATTAGGGTTTTTTATAGGAGAAAGTCAACTCAACTTTGACTGGTTATAACTTTCACATCGAACATCAAAAATATCCCAACCAAAGCCTTTTTAAAGGAAATTGGATTCTCTACAACTTTGTCTCTCACAAGCCAATGCCAGAAATGCTTCATTTGGGAGATATGGTGCAAAAGATTATAGGTCCTCCAAAAAGTCAACAAAAAACACCTTTTTGGTCAAAGCTCATAACTTGAGTATGGAAGCTCCAATTGAGATGAAACAAAAAGGGTCATTTAGAAGACTCTTTAAGCTTTCCAAAAAGTCCAAGAACATCTCAAAATGATAAAATTTGAGCAATATACAAGGCTCAGAAGTTGGTCGATTTTGGAGAAATACATAAAACCCTAATTAAGTAATTTTGGTTTTCTTGACCAATGGGCCTAACTTTTGGATTTTAAACATGACTTTGGGCTTTATATGGATTCCTAGACTAATTATTTCATTTTTATAATATTTATATTATTTATTTGAATATTTATTCATTTAAATACTTATAAACCACATAAAATATGAAATAATTTTATTTAAATCAAGGATTATTTTTAGATCAATTCCAATCACTCACCATATCAATAACATGTCCAAATTTCGTGGGGATAGGGATTGGAAAGAGAGAATCAAGATTGAACCAATTTTAGAAAGATTTGCAAATCAAATTTTCAACAAATTGAAATTTTGGATTCAATAAAGATTTGTCTAAGTTTTGTTACCCTAACATGTTCTCCTATAAATACAGAAGATAGTGCAAGGCATTAGGGGAGTTTTTTCTGCAGTTAAGAGGCCATAGCCGAGTTCATAAAAGTGAAGAAAAATTGGAATTTGTTCTTGGAATTGGAGATTGATTCAAGGAGTTTTGGCGATTCAAACATACTCCTGGAGTTTCTCTGAAGCAATCCCAATTGTTACTAATTATCAAGGCCTACAGAACCGTCTAGAAAATCGCTCACGGGTGTTATTTGCAAGGTACCGGAACAGTTTAATTAGAGTTTGGACTCACATATAGGAATCCGCCATTGCTAGGGTTCAAAGCTCCAAATTGGGGTTCTTCAAAATAAGTAAAATTGGACAAAACTAAAGCCCTTATCGTGTTTAGAATGCAATTTCCAATTGAACCGTGTGATTCTGTAACATTTATTTGCTGTGGTGAGTGTAAAATCTGCAGGGGTGAAGAGAAGCATAGCGAAGACGGAGAAGAAGTGTCTGCGCGCTTCTCTGTTTTTTAAATTCTGGTTCATTCGTCTTTTTTTATATATTATAATATGGGATCATTGTCTTAACAACAAAACAGAAGTGCCTCAGTGGAGTTGCGCGTCTGGTCTTTAAGTGCGAGGGGGATGGATCGATTCCCGTCTCGTACAATTTATTTTGTGGATTTTCTGTATTAAGACTCACTTGCAGATCCTGCGCGTGCCATCTAGTGGGGCTCATTGTACACCTTCAATGACAGCCGTTAGATTCCCACCAGCGCAAATCCAAGGCCCAGTAACAGGCGGACGCATCATGTCAGAGAACGCCCACATGCAATTAGCGCCCAGGTTTCTTTGTTTTATTTGTTTTTCTTTGTTGTTTTTATTATTTGTTTTCTTATTAGATTAAAGGTTTAATTTAGTTAATTTATTTTAATTAGGATTAGATGTAAAATTAGGATTGGATTAATAATATAATTAACATTAGGATTACTTCCCGATTATTCGACCATCTCGATTTAATTAATTTAATCAACTTTAATTATAAAAAATCACAAAAACCCTAGGAAAGCCTATCAATGCATTAGGGTTTGCCCAATCCCACTGGCCATTTGGCCAAGATATTAGGATTTAATTTATTATTCGTTTCGACTAAATATATTGGTCGCGATGGGTAATAATCAATTATTTAATCATTTAATCAATTGAAATAAAAATGACATTTATCTTGCTAAATGGTTTTAACCAAATCTATTGGTTACGATGATTAGCATTTCCTCTTTATCAAATTCATTATTATTTGTAATCAAACCTATTGATCATGAGGGATGACGATAAATTAATAATTTAAATTATTTAAAACACACTCATTTGCTATTCGTGATAATCGAATCTATCGATCAGAATGGTTAGCAATCCTTCATTCAATCCGTTAACTATGGTGATCAAACCTATTGATCATCGCAACTAACGGTAACATATTAAACCAGGGTTGTACGCCACTTAAAACACTCAAAACTCATCTCTTCAATACTGCGATTTTAAAAACTACGATAAGGTAATTCAAAATACCTTGCGAACTTCGCATTTCAAAACTACGATAAGGTAACTCAAAATACCTTCAAACCACTTCATATCAAATTCTAAGGCGTACAACCCTGTCCCGAACTACGTTGACTCTGATTCTCCCTAAGGAGATACGTAGGCACTTGGCAACAAGGCGAGTCCCCTTCCTCAAAATTCTAATCAAGTTCAAAGTTTGCCATTTAACTTTCTGTCACCTTTCTTTATTAGCCATAAACCTTATCTTCGATAAAACCTTAGGAAAGGATTGAGGGTGCCTAACACCTTCCCTCGACCTGAATATAATATCTTACCCCGATCTCTTAACTGCGTAGGGTTTCCTATTCGCCCTGGTAGAATAGGTGGCGACTCTAAAAGCTTAATTTTTAGGGCAGGTTGCTACAGCTGGCGACTCTGCTGGGGAGAACCATAATGGTGAATATGATGCTCCTATAGGTTTTGGCAAGGTTTACGTTTTTGGTAAATCATTTAGGTTTTTGGCGAATTTTTTTAGGGTTTGGCTAATTTGCCATTTTAGGGTTTTGGATTAGGATTTAGGTTTTTACTTCTTTTCTTTATTATATTTAAATGTTCAAATTTTTATTTATATATTTCTTGGATTTAGGTTTTTTTTTCATATTTAAATTTTCATTTATATATTCATTTACAATTTCTAGGATTCAGGTTTTTTTCTTTTCTTTTTATATTTAAATATTTAAATTTTATTTATTTATTTATTTATTTATTTGCAATCTATATGTTCATTTACAGTCTCATTCATTTACATCAATTTAATTAAATATTTTTATTAATTGAATATTGGTTGTTTTATTGTATTCTGTTGGGATATTATAAATTGTTGTTAAAACCAAAGTGTGGGAATTGTCCTTAAGACTAGGGGGACTTGCATCGCCTATGAGTCTTATTAATAATTCCACTCAGAGTGGGTTGAATATCCGGAAATGTCTAAAACGAGGCTTGACTTTGTTGAGGACAGGACTTGGTATTTGGCTGATCTCTCTGAGAACCTACTCCTAAAACTCGAACCTCATGGACAAATGAGTTGTTCTAAAATCCAAAGAGACAAAAAGTCTCGGAGGCTACGAACGACCCCATGAGACCCTTCTTAGAACATACCCATGGGAAGGGTAGACCCCCTAAGCCGTCATGCAGAACCTATGAACTTAGGGCTTTTATGCTTTTGTGCTTGTTATATGTTTGCAATTTATATACTGCGAACACTTAAGTTTAGATTTTGCAGGTCTTCATACGCGCTCCCTAGCCCGTAGAGATGCTATTTCCAAGATCATGTCCTTCCCACGAAGGACACCTCTATTTATGCACGTCAATTGGTCTCTCGATGACCATGAGACCTAGTGACTGTCTTGAACAGTCACCCTGTGTCTACATCTACGCACTCCCTAGTCGGTAGAGATTCTATTTCTAAAAATCGAATCCTTCGTACGAAGGACATCTTCGTTTGCACACGTCGATTGGCCTCATGATGGCCATGAGATCTGGTGACTGTCTTGAACGGTCACCCCGTGCTTGCTCCTACGCACTCCCTAGCCTGTAGGGATTTTCTTTTATGTCCATGTGTTTTTACAACGACGTGTCCTTCCCCTGAAGGACATCCTCATTAATGCACGTCGATTCGCTTCACGATGGCCATGAGAGTTGGTAACTGTCTTGAACGGTCAACCCGTGCTTGCTCCTACGCATTCCCTAGCCTGTAGGGATTTTCTTTTATGTCCATGTGTTTTTACAACGACGTGTCCTTCCCCTGAAGGACATCCTCATTAATGCACGTCGATTGGCTTCACGATGGCCATGAGAGCTGGTAACTGTCTTGAACGGTCAACCCGTGCTTGCTCCCGCCCACCCTCTAACTTGTGTAGGGCTTGGATTTCCATCTATACATCTTTCATCCCTAGTCGGTAGGGATTTTCATTTCGTTCGATATCGTTCTTAGATAGGTTGTGTTCCGCATAGAGAACCTTCCCACGAGGGACAACTTCATTGGTACAAGTCGAGCGGCCTCTCTATGGCCATGAGATTTGGTGACTGTCTTGAACGGTCACCAGTTGCTACCTTCTGCATACTCCCTGATCTAAGGGATTTCCATTGGCGCGCCATAACATGAAGCTTGCACGGATTTCACTGGGGTCTAATGTCACCCCTAAATCCGCATAGATTATCCTTAGGATTATATATGTCGCACGTCTGCATTACATATAAGGAGTCACCATATACAAAAAAATGAGTCTTTTGCATACGCATGCATTTTCATTTTCATGCATTCATACATTTACATTTGAATTTCTATCTTCGCCCGCGCCCATACTTACAGTGCTAGCCGATCTCTCGAGACTCGCGAAGAAAATCAAGAGGATCACAATCTACGGAGAAAGGTGGAGGATAAATTATTGGGAATGAGCTTGGTCTTACGAAGAAAAAAAGGATGCCTTTCACCATGCCAGTTACATGTCCACGCCTTGTCGTAACAGGATTGTGAATACAACAAAGGTTATCACCGAGCAAGGATTATTTCAACAAAGAAGTGAAGGATAGAAAAACACTTAGAAAGGGGGGGTTTGAATAAGTGTGACTTTAAAAACTCTTAAGATAAAAACAATGAACACAATATTTTTATCCTGGTTCGTTGTTAACGAAACTACTCCAGTCCACCCCCTTAGAGTGATTTACCTCACCTGAGGATTCAATCCACTAATCACACAAGATTACAATGGTTTTCCACTTAGATACCCTCTAAGTCTTCTAGAGTATTCTGATCACAACCTGATCACTCTAGGAACACAATGCTTAGATACCCTCTTAGACTTTCTAGAGAATCCGATCACAACTTGATCTCCTCTAGTTCTTTACAAATGAATGTAAACAAATTCTTACAAGAGTTATACAATGCTTCTTAAAAGCTATAATCACAACTGTGATATTTCTCTTAAAGTTTAAGCTTAGTCTCACTAAGGTATTACAACAGTAATGAAGTGAGGTTGAAGATGAAGTTTGAGAGCTTTTGAATTTGACAGCGTTTCTGTATGTTTGCACAAAAAGTTGTTTTCAGCTTCTCATCAGAACTTCTATTTATAGGCGTTTAAGAAGTTGACCGTTGGGAGCATTTAATGCGTTGCGTGATCCGTACAACATTGCATTTAATGTTTCACTCTTTTGTCAACTACCTCGAGCCTTGCTTTTCCTGCTTTAACTTACTTTGCCTTTAATAGCTTCTAACGTTCCTTTTGTCAGTCAGCGTAGTCTGCTATCTTGTACTTGCTTCTGATCTGATGTTTATAGATACAACGTTTGAATATATCAGAGTCATAGCAGCTTGGTGCAGAGCATCTTCTTGTCTTCTGACCTTGAAGTGCTTCTAGCGTGATACCATGAGAACTTCAGTGCCTCTGCTTCTTGTAAAATCCCGATTTTATTAGCTATTTATTTAATTAATTTTATTTGGTGTTTTACTAATTATTCATGTTATTCAATTATTTAGTATGATATTATTTAATTGAGATTTGTGCTAATTGGATTAATTGAACTATTAGTAATATTATGAGATATTAGTTGATGGGCCTAATTTAGTTAGAAAGAATAGATTGTGGGTTAAGCCCATTTATGTGAGAAAGATAGTAAGAAGAGGAAAACTAGGGTTTTAGAGATAACACAATTTGGGGGAAAGGAAGAGAAAGAAGAGAATAGAGGAGAAAGAACATAGAAGAGAAGAAGAAGGGAATTGTAGATTTCTTGAAGAGGGTGGATTTAAGAGTTAGATGTAAGGGTTTGAATACAAGTTCTTATAGACTATATGATTGGGTAATGTGTGTTGTTGTGATTATCTCTTCATCTTTGCAATTTCATGGAAACATAGAAAAGTTAGGGTTTATGAACAAATGCATGAACTTATGATTTGAAATGTGTTTTAATTGATGTTTAATGATGTTATGATATTAGAAGATCCATAATAGGTGTTATAATTGTGTTTATAACATGTATCCTATTGTTGTTCGTGATGTTTGGTGTTTTCCAACTTGATTGGGTTGAGTTTAGGGGTTTTGGGATGGGTTTCGTATGCTGTTTTCTGTGTTTTGGGGGTTTCTGAAATCGCCAGTTCGCGCCGCGAACCTCTGTTGGCGCCGCGAACTGCTTGGCAGAAAGTTGGGGATTTTTGGATTCGCTCAGTTTGCGCCGCGAACCCTGTTGGCGCCGCGAACCCTGTTTTACAGAACTTCTTCCAAACTTTGAAAGGCCATAACTTTTGATCCGTAACTCCGTTTTATGCGCCGTTCGAAGCGTTGGGAAGCTAATGAGATTGTCTATATGATAGGATAGAATGGATTGACACTTGTTTTATAAATTATGATGATAATTGAGAATAACATTTACCTATATGTGTATGTTATGGATGAATTGTGCATGATCAATGTTCATGGATGTATTATGTGATATGATAACCGTGATTTATGTGATTGAACTCCAAATGCTAGTTGATGTGGAATAGTTTAAATTGGATGTTAATATATGAATAACATGTGATTACTTATGTGTGTATTATGAAATAAGACTTGTGGTTAATATTCATATATGTGTTAAGTGATGTGATATCCATGATATGTTATAATGAATATAAATATACATTTATATGTACTATTTGAATGTGTCTTGTTGATAATGAGCATTTAAAGATGTATGTATTGAGATGTGGATTGTATACTTGTAAATGCTTTTATGTGTGTTACGTTTTGGTATGTAATGAATAACAACTATTGGTAAGATGTGTGGTAATATATGCATGATGATTGTGATTGGATATATGATGGTTGTTATGCCTTGTTGTAATTGTTAATTGTGTTGTGAATGTTGTGTACAATTGGCGGATAATTCATAGAGTTGATTATTGTGGTATGCGGTAAGTTAAGATTGATGAGATAATCTTAATTGCATAAATTGTTGGTAATTGTACATACATTCATAGCATGGTCGGCTTTATGGTGGAAGCGGTGAAACTTGGGTTCACATGGTAAGAGACGTTGATCCTTGAATGGAAACAGGCGTAGCAGACGTGATCCTTAATTGGAAATAGGCGTGTTGGCTTTGATCTTGTCCGGATCGGGAGCGTGGCTTGGATTCTAAACATTGAATCGGAAAGCGGTGAAGCATTGGATTCACATTGGGTACCACATGCATAGAGTCACATGTCTTGCATTGAGTCACATTGGTGTTATGTGATGTTTGAATGTATGCAATTATGTGATTGTTATGTGTGTATAAGATGTGATAAGTGAATTTGGTGACTCATTTTATATGAATTGTTGTTGTGTTATGAATGTGATATATGTGATTTGGAGCACATGTGATACATATGTGAACTTATATGTATTAATGATATATGTATATATATGTGAATATGTGAATCATGTTTGATCACTTAGAATTGAATGAGCTATGTTGTATGACATGAATATGTGAATCTTGATTAATTGCATATGATGCATGTTTATGGGGAGAGTGATGAATTCTTGAAATGTATTCTTATTGTATTTTACATTTCCCATTATTATGTTTTCTTTAAGAAGTTGAATTCTCACCCTTCTGTTTGAATGTTATCCTTTGTTGGTAACATGCAGGTTTCATGGATAGTGATGCTTCGAAGGAGGCTTAGCGTCGAGATTTAGATCTCTAGTAAGGTATCGTGACTAAGTTGTCACTTGTGCTCTGGTCATATGTAACACATGGGAGTTGGGTTTTATGTTTTTATGACTCGATGTTATGAGATATTTGTTTACTCATATTTAGGGCTGGACAACGGGCCGGGCCGGGCGGGTTCAGGCCCAAAATCACCACCCAACCCAACCCGCGGGTACTCATTTAAGGCCCATTTCCGCCCAAATTTAAATACGGTTTACGCGGGTTCGGGTTAGACGGGTTTCGGGTTACTTCGGACGGGTATTTCGGGTTAGTTGGGCCAATTTCAATTTTAAAGCCCAATAATATTTTTGAGCTTTTTCAAAAATTTATTTCTTCACACATTTTAAACTAATATATTAAATGATATTTTACACTCTTGGATTAAATGATATTTTACACTCTTACATACAATACAAGTTGGATACCATATCTATTAATTTAGTATTTTAGCAATATATAAAGCCACTGTAATTTCTCATAAAAGAATCAAATCAATTCTTGTTAAAACATTTTTAATGCATTTTATCATAAGTTTATAAGATCAACAGCTCAACAAGCCTTCAAAATCCAAAATTAAAAATGAAATTAAAAACATTCCAATGGTATCAAAACATTCACAAAAACAAACGGATCAATCAAACTTGAGATTTTAACATTAACTAGTCATAATAAAACTTGTAAAACATGAGTAATTTTGAATAAATATACTTTTTTTTTTAAATGCATGATATTAAATTTTTTACATTAGCAATATATTGGAGATAATTAAGTTATAATATCACATTATTGAAACATTGGTTCCCTGCAAAAGACTGAGAGTTGTGGCTCCCCTGCAAAACAAATTGAGAGTGTCAAGAAGCATATCTGAGCATAGAAGATATCAGCAACATTTCATAATGCTTACAAGACCTACTTGTCCATAAAAACATATGAAAGAACAAGTATTAGATGAGATATACCACACCAACCATATTTCAAGGCACTGACAAAGAAAATTAACCGGTAGGTGAGTTTCAATATTGCAAAGCATTCACAAAGAAATTAGATCACAACTCCAAAATTGCTTCTTGAAATGTAGGTGAGTTTCAGTTTGAGTTGATGCAATGAAGCCAAACGTGAAGAATCGATTATCACTGTCTGATGCAATGAAGCCAATAGCAAATGTTCCATTATTAGAAACCCAAACTTTATTCTTACAAGCCAACAATTTTGTGCCCAACTCAATCCCGCTCGAAATTTAAACATAGTAACAACAATCCAATAACAGACAAAAAAATTAATTTGAAACCCTAGAAGAACAAAGTTAGGAGATGAACATATCCCAATAGTAGAGTGACAAAAGAAGATGGGAATATGGTGTGGTCGTGATTGAAGGTGGTAAATGATGGTAGTTGATGGCGGTCTTTAATGAAAGTGAGTGATGAGAGGAAGAAGAAAAGCTAGGGTTTCATGTTGCTGCGGCTGAGAATGAGAGAGTTAGAATGGTGAACCTGAGAGTGGGAGTGAATGAGAAAGAATGTGGGAGTCTCAGGTTTTGCATGTCTTCTACTTGGGCGGGTTAGGGTACCCGCGGTCCAGGTTTTGCTACCCGGGCCCGCCCATTTGAAACTGGTCTAACCCACTTCTATCACCCGTCAACCCGCTGGCCCATTGTAACCCGCCCAATTGCATTTTTTTTCTCGGTTATTTGCGGTTTGGGTTGGGTGGCGGGTCCTTGTCCACCCATACTCATATTGTATTCGTATTTGAATATGTTATTCTGGTTAATGTGTGGCCTTGAGCCAAGATGTTGAGACATGGTGGATGATGTATGGGAATCATCCTATTTTACCATTTATTTGATGAGATGATTATTCCGCTGTGGTTTGCATGTTGTTTTAAATTCCCGTGTTAATTGGAAATGACCATTTCATGTTTAAAGATAAAATATTTGTTCTATTTTGAAATATGTGTAACACCCTCGTGAGATGCATGCTTCTTTACTCTGATTTATGCAAATGTATGCCTTATTTGGTTAGTATAGAAATGGGGGTGTTACATAGTGGTATCAGAGCACGGTCGGTCAGTTGGCCAGGTCATTTATGTTTTCCTATCCTTTTGTATTGGATTTGTGTATCTGACACAATCGATACTGTTTGTTTGTTGGTCGCTTGATGCCTTAGGATAATGGCTGCAGGAAGGAATGTTAGCATTAATGTTGAGGCAGTGATGAGGTGGACTGGTGCGATTGGACAAGTGCCGCAAGAGAATTTCGGTTATGGAGGGAAGGATGAGTTCTGTGCTTTTGGAGACTTCCTAAGGTGCAATCCGCCGACTTTTGAAGGAAAGTATGGACCGGACAAAGCACATGCATGGATGAGAGAAATGGAAAAGATTTTTCAAATCATGATTTGTACGGATGTACAGAAGGTGCAGTTGGGTACTCACATGTTGACGAAAGGAGCTGACGATTGGTGAAGTAATACTGTGCAGAGATTTGAAAGAGAAGGTATTGAAGTCACTTGGACTCTTTTTCGTGATGCATTTTTAGAAAACTATTTTCCAAAAGATGTGCGTGGGAAGAAAGAAGTGGAATTTCTAGATTTGAAACGAGAAAGAGAACAATCCAGTGGGAGACCTTATGATGTCAAGAGGAAACAATCTGGTTTTGGCAAGAAGCTAAGTGGGGGAGGGACTCCTACTCCACTTAAGTGTTTCAGATGTGATGTTGAAGGTCATCGTGTTGCTGAGTGTAAGAAAGAGGTTACTACTTGTTTCAAGTGTGGCAGGCCAGGCCACATAGCTGCGAGAGCAAGGTCACATTAGTACCAAGTGTGACAAACCGAAGAAGGAACAAGTGAGTGGGGGAGTACTTGCGTTGTCTGGTGCTAAGACCAGTACTAAGGATAAGCTAATCTGAGGTACGTGCTTTATTATTGATAATGGTGCAACGTATTAATTTATTTCTTTGGATTGTGCTAAGAGGTTGAATCCTGTGTTATCTGATATGCGTGGAAGTATTGTTATTGATACGCCTGCTATGAGTTTTGTTTCTACTCCTTATGTGTGTTTGAATTGTCTGTTGAGTATCTGTGATAGAGATTTTGGGAATTGATTTGATTTAGTTTATTTTCGTTAGAACAAGTTGATGAGAATTTTGGTATGAATTGTTTGGAGTTGAAGCAAGTGATTGTAATCTTAAGAAGATTTTGGATCTTGGTGTGTTAAGTAATTTCGAGTGCGAGTTCTGAAGGAACACTATTATGGTTTAGTAACGATGGTTTATGTTTCATTATGATTTTCGAATGTCTATTGACAAATTGAGGACTTGATCACCCTTAATCTATTATTGATAGAAAACGAGATCTTATTGGACGAGATAAACTTCTCTTGCTAATTTGGTATTTTGTAAAGTGACTAAGGAAAGGTTGAAGAGTCGAATTGAGGAGTTGTTGAGAAGAGGTTCATTTGTCTAAGTGTATGGTTATAGATTTGCACTTATTTTATCAAGTAAGAAGAAGGAATGTCCTAATGAGGTAATGTTTTAAGGATGTTTTGATCCTAAGAGTGAAGATGATCATGCTGAGCATTCGAGAATTGTGTTGTCGGTGTTGAAAGAGAAGAGGTTGTTTGCTAAGCTTTCGAAGTGTGAATTTTGGTTAAAGGAAGTGAGTTTTCTTGGCCATGTGATCTCTAGCGGAGGTATTTCTGTTAACCCGTCGAAGATTGAAGCTATATCTCAATGGGAAACTCCTAAGTTTGTTTCTGAGATTAGAAGTTTTCTTGGTTTGGCTGGTTATTATAGGAAGTTCATTGAGGGATTTTCTAAGTTATCTTTGCCGTTGACGTTGTTGACTAGGAAAGGACAAGCTTTTATGTGGACTTCGCAATGTGAATCGAATTTTCAAGAGCTTAAGAGAAGGTTGACTTCTGCTCCTATTTTGATTTTGAAGGATCCGTTGGAACCGTTTGTGGTGTATTATGATGCTTCATTGTTGGGTTTGGGAGGCGTTTTGATGCAAAAAGGACAAGTGGTAGCTTATGCTTCAAGGCAACTTAAAGTTCATGAGAGGAATTATCCGACACATGATTGAGAGTTGGCCGCCGTTGTGTTTGTTTTGAAACTTTGGAGGCATTGTTTGTTTGGATCAAGATTTGATGTGTATAGTGATAACAAGAGTTTGAGGTATTTGTTTGATCAAAGAGAGTTGAATATGAGGCAAACGAAAATGGTTGGAATTCTTGAGAGATTATGATTCTAGTTTGAACTACCATCATGGAAAAGTGAATATTGTAGCCGATGCATTGAATAGGAAATCATTGCATATTTCTATGTGGAGGATCCAAGAGTTGAAAATCATTGGAACAATCTAGAGAGTTGAGTTTGGTTGTGAAGCGACGTCTTCTTGCGTTAAGCTTAGTATGTTGAAGCCTATGTCTGGTGTTCTTAACGAGATTAGGGAGAGTTTGAAATTGGATTGCAATTGGTTGACGAGATGACATTGATTAATTAAGGTAAAGGTAATCACTTTCGGATTGACAAGATTAGAGTCATAAAAGGTCGTGATCGAGTTTGCATTTTTGATATTTCGAAGTTGGATAAGAGATTTTTGAAATGAAGGACATCGTAATGATTTGAGCATACATCATAATGCTACTAAAATGTAACAAGATTTGAGGAAAACTGTTTAGTGGTAAAGTATGAAGAAAGATATAGCGGAATTTGTTTATTCATGTTTGACTTGTCAAAAGTCAAAGATTGAGCATCAAAAACCGTTAGTTGGTACAACAGTTATCTATTCCCGAGTGGGAGTGGGATCGTATTTCTACGGATTTTGTTTCAGGTTTGCCGAGAACGTCGAGTAATTGTGAAGCGATTTGGATTATTATGGATAGACGGACAAATGTGTTCATTTATTCCGATAAGGATGGATTATTTGATGGAAAGACTTGCTAAGTTGTACATCGAGAGAATTGAGTGTCTGCATGGTATTCCGTCAAGTATTGTTTTGGATAAAACTCCGAAGTTTTCTTTTGGATTTTGAAGAAGTTTGCGGAGTGATTTGAGATTAGAAGAGAAAGTACTTGAAGGTGGAATAAAGGATTTGTACTTGGGGTTAGTTGCTTGAAGAGAATTTTCGAGGACGAAAATCTTTTAAGTGGGTGAGAGTTGTAACATCCCGATTTTATTAGCTATTTATTTAATTAATTTTATTTGGTGTTTTACTAATTATTCATGTTATTCAATTATTTAGTATGATATTATTTAATTGAGATTTGTGCTAATTGGATTAATTGAACTATTAGTAATATTATGAGATATTAGTTGATGGGCCTAATTTAGTTAGAAAGAATAGATTGTGGGTTAATCCCATTTATGTGAGAAAGATAGTAAGAAGAGGAAAACTAGGGTTTTAGAGATAACACAATTTGGGGGAAAGGAAGAGAAAGAAGAGAATAGAGGAGAAAGAACATAGAAGAGAAGAAGAAGGGAATTGTAGATTTCTTGAAGAGGGTGGATTTAAGAGTTAGAGGTAAGGGTTTGAATACAAGTTCTTATAGACTATATGATTGGGTAATGTGTGTTGTTGTGATTATCTCTTCATCTTTGCAATTTCATGGAAACATAGAAAAATTAGGGTTTATGAACAAATGCATGAACTTATGATTTGAAATGTGTTTTAATTGATGTTTGATGATGTTATGATATTAGAAGATCCATAATAGGTGTTATAATTGTGTTTATAACATGTATCCTATTGTTGTTCGTGATGTTTGGTGTTTTCCAACTTGATTGGGTTGAGTTTAGGGGTTTTGGGATGGGTTTCGTATGCTGTTTTCTGTGTTTTGGGGGTTTCTGAAATCGCCAGTTCGCGCCGCGAACCTCTGTTGGCGCCGCGAACTGCTTGGCAGAAAGTTGGGGATTTTTGGATTCGCTCAGTTTGCGCCGCGAACCCTGTTGGCGCCGCGAACCCTGTTTTACAGAACTTCTTCCAAACTTTGAAAGGCCATAACTTTTGATCCGTAACTCCATTTTATGCGCCGTTCGAAGCGTTGGGAAGCTAATGAGATTGTCTATATGATAGGATAGAATGGATTGACACTTGTTTTATAAATTATGATGATAATTGAGAATAACATTTACCTATATGTGTATGTTATGGATGAATTGTGCATGATCAATGTTCATGGATGTATTATGTGATATGATAACCGTGATTTATGTGATTGAACTCCAAATGCTAGTTGATGTGGAATAGTTTAAATTGGATGTTAATATATGAATAACATGTGATTACTTATGTGTGTATTATGAAATAAGACTTGTGGTTAATATTCATATATGTGTTAAGTGATGTGATATCCATGATATGTTATAATGAATATAAATATACATTTATATGTACTATTTGAATGTGTCTTGTTGATAATGAGCATTTAAAGGTGTATGTATTGAGATGTGGATTGTATACTTGTAAATGCTTTTATGTGTGTTACGTTTTGGTATGTAATGAATAACAACTATTGGTAAGATGTGTGGTAATATATGCATGATGATTGTGATTGGATATATGATGGTTGTTATGCCTTGTTGTAATTGTTAATTGTGTTGTGAATGTTGTGTACAATTGGCGGATAATTCATAGAGTTGATTATTGTGGTATGCGATAAGTTAAGATTGATGAGATAATCTTAATTGCATAAATTGTTGGTAATTGTACATACATTCATAGCATGGTCGGCTTTATGGTGGAAGCGGTGAAACTTGGGTTCACATGGTAAGAGACGTTGATCCTTGAATGGAAACAGGCGTAGCAGACGTGATCCTTAATTGGAAATAGGCGTGTTGGCTTTGATCTTGTCCGGGTCGGGAGCGTGGCTTGGATTCTAAACATTGAATCGGAAAGCGGTGAAGCATTGGATTCACATTGGGTACCACATGCATAGAGTCACATGTCTTGCATTGAGTCACATTGGTGTTATGTGATGTTTGAATGTATGCAATTATGTGATTGTTATGTGTGTATAAGATGTGATAAGTGAATTTGGTGACTCATTTTATATGAATTGTTGTTGTGTTATGAATGTGATATATGTGATTTGGAGCACATGTGATACATATGTGAACTTATATGTATTAATGATATATGTATATATATATGTGAATATGTGAATCATGTTTGATCACTTAGAATTGAATGAGCTATGTTGTATGACATGAATATGTGAATCTTGATTAATTGCATATGATGCATGTTTATGGGGAGAGTGATGAATTCTTGAAATGTATTCTTATTGTATTTTACATTTCCCATTATTATGTTTTCTTTAAGAAGTTGAATTCTCTCCCTTCTGTTTGAATGTTATCCTTTGTTGGTAACGTGCAGGTTTCATGGATAGTGATGCTTCGAAGGAGGCTTAGCGTCGAGATTTAGATCTCTAGTAAGGTGTCGTGACTAAGTAGTCACTTGTGCTCTGGTCATATGTAACACATGGGAGTTGGGTTTTATGTTTTTATGACTCGATGTTATGAGATATTTGTTTACTCATATTGTATTCGTATTTGAATATGTTATTCTGGTTAATGTGTGGCCTTGAGCCAAGATGTTGAGACATGGTGGATGATGTATGGGAATCATCCTATTTTACCATTTATTTGATGAGATGATTATTCCGCTGTGGTTTGCATGTTGTTTTAAATTCCCGTGTTAATTGGAAATGACCATTGCATGTTTAAAGATAAAATATTTGTTCTATTTTGAAATATGTGTAACACCCTCGTGAGATGCATGCTTCTTTACTCTGATTTATGCAAATGTATGCCTTATTTGGTTAGTATAGAAATGGGGGTGTTACATAGTGGTATCAGAGCACGGTCGGTCAGTTGGCCAGGTCATTTATGTTTTCCTATCCTTTTGTATTGGATTTGTGTATCTGACACAATCGATACTGTTTGTTTGTTGGTCGCTTGATGCCTTAGGATAATGGCTGCAGGAAGGAATGTTAGCATTAATGTTGAGGCAGTGATGAGGTGGACTGGTGCGATTGGACAAGTGCCGCAAGAGAATTCCGGTTATGGAGGGAAGGATGAGTTCTGTGCTTTTGGAGACTTCCTAAGGTGCAATCCGCCGACTTTTGAAGGAAAGTATGGACCGGACAAAGCACATGCATGGATGAGAGAAATGGAAAAGATTTTTCAAATCATGATTTGTGCGGATGTACAGAAGGTGCAGTTGGGTACTCACATGTTGACGAAAGGAGCTGACGATTGGTGAAGTAATACTGTGCAGAGATTTGAAAGAGAAGGTATTGAAGTCACTTGGACTCTTTTTCGTGATGCATTTTTGGAAAACTATTTTCCAAAAGATGTGCGTGGGAAGAAAGAAGTGGAATTTCTAGAGTTGAAACGAGAAAGAGAACAATCCAGTGGGAGACCTTATGATGTCAAGAGGAAACAATCTGGTTTTGGCAAGAAGCTAAGTGGGGGAGGGACTCCTACTCCACTTAAGTGTTTCAGATGTGATGTTGAAGGTCATCGTGTTGCTGAGTGTAAGAAAGAGGTTACTACTTGTTTCAAGTGTGGCAGGCCAGGCACATAGCTGCGAGAGCAAGGTCACATTAGTACCAAGTGTGACAAACCGAAGAAGGAACAAGTGAGTGGGGGAGTACTTGCGTTGTCTGGTGCTAAGACCAGTACTAAGGATAAGCTAATCTGAGTTACGTGCTTTATTATTGATAATGGTGCAACGTATTAATTTATTTCTTTGGATTGTGCTAAGAGGTTGAATCCTGTGCTATCTGATATGCGTGGAAGTATTGTTATTGATACGCCTGCTATGAGTTTTGTTTCTACTCCTTATGTGTGTTTGAATTGTCTGTTGAGTATCTGTGATAGAGATTTTGGGAATTGATTTGATTTAGTTTATTTTCGTTAGAACAAGTTGATGAGAATTTTGGTATGAATTGTTTGGAGTTGAAGCAAGTGATTGTAATCTTAAGAGGATTTTGGATCTTGGTGTGTTAAGTAATTTCGAGTGCGAGTTCTGAAGGAACACTATTATGGTTTAGTAACGATGGTTTATGTTTCATTATGATTTTCGAATGTCTATTGACAAATTGAGGACTTGATCACCCTTAATCTATTGTTGATAGAAAACGAGATCGTATTGGACGAGATAAACTTCTCTTGCTAATTTGGTATTTTGTAAAGTGACTAAGGAAAGGTTGAAGAGTCGAATTGAGGAGTTGTTGAGAAGAGGTTCATTTGTCTAAGTGTATGGTTATAGATTTGCACTTATTTTATCAAGTAAGAAGAAGGAATGTCCTAATGAGGTAATGTTTTAAGGATGTTTTGATCCTAAGAGTGAAGATGATCATGCTGAGCATTCGAGAATTGTGTTGTCGGTGTTGAAAGAGAAGAGGTTGTTTGCTAAGCTTTCGAAGTGTGAATTTTGGTTAAAGGAAGTGAGTTTTCTTGGCCATGTGATCTCTAGCGGAGGTATTTCTGTTAACCCGTCGAAGATTGAAGCTATATCTCAATGGGAAACTCCTAAGTTTGTTTCTGAGATTAGAAGTTTTCTTGGTTTGGCTGGTTATTATAGGAAGTTCATTGAGGGATTTTCTAAGTTATCTTTGCCGTTGACGTTGTTGACTAGGAAAGGACAAGCTTTTATGTGGACTTCGCAATGTGAATCGAATTTTCAAGAGCTTAAGAGAAGGTTGACTTCTGCTCCTATTTTGATTTTGAAGGATCCGTTGGAACCGTTTGTGGTGTATTATGATGCTTCATTGTTGGGTTTGGGAGGCGTTTTGATGCAAAAAGGACAAGTGGTAGCTTATGCTTCAAGGCAACTTAAAGTTCATGAGAGGAATTATCCGACACATGATTGAGAGTTGGCCGCCGTTGTGTTTGTTTTGAAACTTTGGAGGCATTGTTTGTTTGGATCAAGATTTGATGTGTATAGTGATAACAAGAGTTTGAGGTATTTGTTTGATCAAAGAGAGTTGAATATGAGGCAAACGAAAATGGTTGGAATTCTTGAGAGATTATGATTCTAGTTTGAACTACCATCATGGAAAAGTGAATATTGTAGCCGATGCATTGAATAGGAAATCATTGCATATTTCTATGTGGAGGATCCAAGAGTTGAAAATCATTGGAACAATCTAGAGAGTTGAGTTTGGTTGTGAAGCGACGTCTTCTTGCGTTAAGCTTAGTATGTTGAAGCCTATGTCTGGTGTTCTTAACGAGATTAGGGAGAGTTTGAAATTGGATTGCAATTGGTTGACGAGATGACATTGATTAATTAAGGTAAAGGTAATCACTTTCGGATTGACAAGCTTAGAGTCATAAAAGGTCGTGATCGAGTTTGCATTTTTGATATTTCGAAGTTGGATAAGAGATTTTTGAAATGAAGGACATCGTAATGATTTGAGCATACATCATAATGCTACTAAAATGTAACAAGATTTGAGGAAAACTGTTTAGTGGTAAAGTATGAAGAAAGATATAGCGGAATTTGTTTATTCATGTTTGACTTGTCAAAAGTCAAAGATTGAGCATCAAAAACCGTTAGTTGGTACAACAGTTATCTATTCCCGAGTGGGAGTGGGATCGTATTTCTACGGATTTTGTTTCAGGTTTGCCGAGAACGTCGAGTAATTGTGAAGCGATTTGGATTATTATGGATAGACGGACAAATGTGTTCATTTATTCCGATAAGGATGGATTATTTGATGGAAAGACTTGCTAAGTTGTACATCGAGAGAATTGAGTGTCTGCATGGTATTCCGTCAAGTATTGTTTTGGATAAAACTCCGAAGTTTTCTTTTGGATTTTGAAGAAGTTTGCGGAGTGATTTGAGATTAGAAGAGAAAGTACTTGAAGGTGGAATAAAGGATTTGTACTTGGGGTTAGTTGCTTGAAGAGAATTTTCGAGGACGAAAATCTTTTAAGTGGGTGAGAGTTGTAACATCCCGATTTTATTAGCTATTTATTTAATTAATTTTATTTGGTGTTTTACTAATTATTCATGTTATTCAATTATTTAGTATGATATTATTTAATTGAGATTTGTGCTAATTGGATTAATTGAACTATTAGTAATATTATGAGATATTAGTTGATGGGCCTAATTTAGTTAGAAAGAATAGATTGTGGGTTAATCCCATTTATGTGAGAAAGATAGTAAGAAGAGGAAAACTAGGGTTTTAGAGATAACACAATTTGGGGGAAAGGAAGAGAAAGAAGAGAATAGAGGAGAAAGAACATAGAAGAGAAGAAGAAGGGAATTGTAGATTTCTTGAAGAGGGTGGATTTAAGAGTTAGAGGTAAGGGTTTGAATACAAGTTCTTATAGACTATATGATTGGGTAATGTGTGTTGTTGTGATTATCTCTTCATCTTTGCAATTTCATGGAAACATAGAAAAGTTAGGGTTTATGAACAAATGCATGAACTTATGATTTGAAATGTGTTTTAATTGATGTTTGATGATGTTATGATATTAGAAGATCCATAATAGGTGTTATAATTGTGTTTATAACATGTATCCTATTGTTGTTCGTGATGTTTGGTGTTTTCCAACTTGATTGGGTTGAGTTTAGGGGTTTTGGGATGGGTTTCGTATGCTGTTTTCTGTGTTTTGGGGGTTTCTGAAATCGCCAGTTCGCGCCGCGAACCTCTGTTGGCGCCGCGAACTGCTTGGCAGAAAGTTGGGGATTTTTGGATTCGCTCAGTTTGCGCCGCGAACCCTGTTGGCGCCGCGAACCCTGTTTTACAGAACTTCTTCCAAACTTTGAAAGGCCATAACTTTTGATCCGTAACTCCGTTTTATGCGCCGTTCGAAGCGTTGGGAAGCTAATGAGATTGTCTATATGATAGGATAGAATGGATTGACACTTGTTTTATAAATTATGATGATAATTGAGAATAACATTTACCTATATGTGTATGTTATGGATGAATTGTGCATGATCAATGTTCATGGATGTATTATGTGATATGATAACCGTGATTTATGTGATTGAACTCCAAATGCTAGTTGATGTGGAATAGTTTAAATTGGATGTTAATATATGAATAACATGTGATTACTTATGTGTGTATTATGAAATAAGACTTGTGGTTAATATTCATATATGTGTTAAGTGATGTGATATCCATGATATGTTATAATGAATATAAATATACATTTATATGTACTATTTGAATGTGTCTTGTTGATAATGAGCATTTAAAGGTGTATGTATTGAGATGTGGATTGTATACTTGTAAATGCTTTTATGTGTGTTACGTTTTGGTATGTAATGAATAACAACTATTGGTAAGATGTGTGGTAATATATGCATGATGATTGTGATTGGATATATGATGGTTGTTATGCCTTGTTGTAATTGTTAATTGTGTTGTGAATGTTGTGTACAATTGGCGGATAATTCATAGAGTTGATTATTGTGGTATGCGATAAGTTAAGATTGATGAGATAATCTTAATTGCATAAATTGTTGGTAATTGTACATACATTCATAGCATGGTCGGCTTTATGGTGGAAGCGGTGAAACTTGGGTTCACATGGTAAGAGACGTTGATCCTTGAATGGAAACAGGCGTAGCAGACGTGATCCTTAATTGGAAATAGGCGTGTTGGCTTTGATCTTGTCCGGGTCGGGAGCGTGGCTTGGATTCTAAACATTGAATCGGAAAGCGGTGAAGCATTGGATTCACATTGGGTACCACATGCATAGAGTCACATGTCTTGCATTGAGTCACATTGGTGTTATGTGATGTTTGAATGTATGCAATTATGTGATTGTTATGTGTGTATAAGATGTGATAAGTGAATTTGGTGACTCATTTTATATGAATTGTTGTTGTGTTATGAATGTGATATATGTGATTTGGAGCACATGTGATACATATGTGAACTTATATGTATTAATGATATATGTATATATATATATGTGAATATGTGAATCATGTTTGATCACTTAGAATTGAATGAGCTATGTTGTATGACATGAATATGTGAATCTTGATTAATTGCATATGATGCATGTTTATGGGGAGAGTGATGAATTCTTGAAATGTATTCTTATTGTATTTTACATTTCCCATTATTATGTTTTCTTTAAGAAGTTGAATTCTCACCCTTCTGTTTGAATGTTATCCTTTGTTGGTAACGTGCAGGTTTCATGGATAGTGATGCTTCGAAGGAGGCTTAGCGTCGAGATTTAGATCTCTAGTAAGGTGTCGTGACTAAGTAGTCACTTGTGCTCTGGTCATATGTAACACATGGGAGTTGGGTTTTATGTTTTTATGACTCGATGTTATGAGATATTTGTTTACTCATATTGTATTCGTATTTGAATATGTTATTCTGGTTAATGTGTGGCCTTGAGCCAAGATGTTGAGACATGGTGGATGATGTATGGGAATCATCCTATTTTACCATTTATTTGATGAGATGATTATTCCGCTGTGGTTTGCATGTTGTTTTAAATTCCCGTGTTAATTGGAAATGACCATTGCATGTTTAAAGATAAAATATTTGTTCTATTTTGAAATATGTGTAACACCCTCGTGAGATGCATGCTTCTTTACTCTGATTTATGCAAATGTATGCCTTATTTGGTTAGTATAGAAATGGGGGTGTTACATAGTGGTATCAGAGCACGGTCGGTCAGTTGGCCAGGTCATTTATGTTTTCCTATCCTTTTGTATTGGATTTGTGTATCTGACACAACCGATACTGTTTGTTTGTTGGTCGCTTGATGCCTTAGGATAATGGCTGCAGGAAGGAATGTTAGCATTAATGTTGAGGCAGTGATGAGGTGGACCGGTGCGATTGGACAAGTGCCGCAAGAGAATTCCGGTTATGGAGGGAAGGATGAGTTCTGTGCTTTTGGAGACTTCCTAAGGTGCAATCCGCCGACTTTTGAAGGAAAGTATGGACCGGACAAAGCACATGCATGGATGAGAGAAATGGAAAAGATTTTTCAAATCATGATTTGTACGGATGTACAGAAGGTGCAGTTGGGTACTCACATGTTGACGAAAGGAGCTGACGATTGGTGAAGTAATACTGTGCAGAGATTTGAAAGAGAAGGTATTGAAGTCACTTGGACTCTTTTTCGTGATGCATTTTTGGAAAACTATTTTCCAAAAGATGTGCGTGGGAAGAAAGAAGTGGAATTTCTAGAGTTGAAACGAGAAAGAGAACAATCCAGTGGGAGACCTTATGATGTCAAGAGGAAACAATCTGGTTTTGGCAAGAAGCTAAGTGGGGGAGGGACTCCTACTCCACTTAAGTGTTTCAGATGTGATGTTGAAGGTCATCGTGTTGCTGAGTGTAAGAAAGAGGTTACTACTTGTTTCAAGTGTGGCAGGCCAGGCCACATAGCTGCGAGAGCAAGGTCACATTAGTACCAAGTGTGACAAACCGAAGAAGGAACAAGTGAGTGGGGGAGTGTAATACGGTGAACTGACTTTTTATCGATCGAAATGTCGCGGTAAGCAAGAGTCGCCACCGACTTTTATTTTATCCAAATTAATTAGAAAGGCTAAAAGAACAGGAAAAACCTTTTAAATAAAATAGGGTTCGGGGGGTAATTATGCAAAGGGAAGGTGTAAGGCACCCTTTGCATCCATGGTTATCCATGGGCTCTTAATTTGCTTTGCTCTTTTTGTTTCAGAAAGGTAGAAGAAGAAGATATGGACTTTAGTTCGTAAATGAGCGTAGCCATATTGAAGAATTTTGAGAAAGAATATTTGAAAATATTTAGAGCAAGGCAAAGCAATTTAAGAGCAATTTACCTTATATTTGAGAAATCTGTTCTTTCAGCCTTTCAGAGCGAAAGGGTCTATCCTTGCCATAAGAGGGCAGGAAGCCTTCCATTTGGAGGTTTAAGGGTCATCGAAATATCCTTTGCCATAAGACTGTCCCATGCCATAGAAGGGCAGGTAGTCTAAGGCAAGGATCAGAATAAGCCTTTTCGTAGGCAGCCAGAAGATACCTCAGCCTTTTCCGTAGGCAACACCCGAGGGTCGAGGTCATTTGTGTATCGAAGGCAGCATCATTAGGGTCGTGACCTTTTTATCGAGGCAACACGGCTGAGGTATCCTCGAATTCGAGGGACATGGCTTATTCTGCAGAAAAACGAAGGCAACAGGCAACAGGCAACAGGCAACAGGCAACAGAGAGGGTTACCCCAAAGCGTGCGTGTGTGCACCAATCATGTGATTCAATTCAGATTATATTATCTTGTGTTTAGTTATTCTAATTAATTTAGGGTTGCACTCCCTATTTTACTAACCACGCAGTAATATAAAGCAATAAAAGGGAAGGGGACAATGAAACCAGCGGATCCCCAATGGGGTTTGACACAAGTAATAATAATAAAAATAAAATACAAGTGGATAAAATTTAGGGTTACCAAACGCGTGGCTTTGGCAATCCACAAACCCTGAAAGACAGAAAATAAAAGTTGAGTGAGTGTATGGCTAATTCGAAGATAATCAGGATTAATTAAAAAATGAGAGGAAAATAAATTGATAAGGCATGCATAAATAATACTTAGCTTCGATTCGTATTTGATCTGATATGGTTGTTAGGCGAAGGTTGCCTTGCAGGTAAACCCTGAAATAAGGCAGAAAATATGTGAAGGCAAGGCAAACCCTAACAACGAATTAATTAAAAGAATAAAATTAAATAAAGTAGCACACTTATCTTCGAGGTTTGTTGAAGGCGCATGCTTGGGACGAACCATGTTGCTAACCCTGATAATGCAAGGCACAAAAGAAAAGAGAATATTTTAGTGTATTGGAATGTTCCTCGTAAACCCTGAGTTAAGGTATGATTTAAATGAGAAAATATAAATGATTTAATTAATTATTGGTCTCGCGACCTAATTAATTAAATCAGGATAATAAAATCGAATGCAAAAATAATTTTTATGAATTTTTTAAGGTTATAATAAAATAAATATGAATTTTAAAGTAATTAAAACATGGAAAAGAAATAAAAATTATAATTAAATAAATATATAAATAAAATAAATATAAATATATAATTAATAAAATAAATATGTTATTTATAAAAAGTTTTTTATAATAACAAATAAATAATTTATTATCAATAAGAAAAAGGAAATATTTAAATTAATATATATGTATATATATAAAATAAAATAAGATTATGTCATATAAAATAAAAAAATTAAAAAAAAACTTATCTGGATCAGGTGCGGCACGCGCGTATGGACCACGGTGTACCTGCGCTCCCAGATGCGTTGGATCGGACTAGTAATGGAGTGGAAGGCTGGATTGCTGAGAGTGCACGGTAACATGTATGTCTTAAAGCACGAGATCTCTCTGTTTTTCATTCAAAACGCGCGCCAAGGCCAACCAACGGGAGTTTGACACGCGGTCATCCCCTACCTCTGGCCGTCGTTTTAGGTTTGAACCAGAGCTTTACCTACGGCGCCTTCCGTTGCTAAAACCTGTCCTGTTACGAATACAAGCAAACGAGAGAAAAAATATTTCGCGAGGCCACCATTCAAACCGTCTGGACCTCGCGAATTCACCTATGGCCTCAATTAGGTCAAAGATCACCTGTACTGAAAAACCCTAATCCAAACTAAGAAAACCCTAACCATGGTGCTATGATCAAAACGACATATAAACGCAATTGTATCTCCAGAATCATTCAGAGCAACAAAATAAACATGAATATGCAATTAATTTTGAATGACAATGTATATATGATGCAAATCGATTCAAGTTTAGAAGTGACAAACCGAGTGGGATGCTCGCGCGTTCTTGAGGTTCTGGGCCTTGTAACTGATCGGGAAAGCTTCCTTGATGCCTCAGGAAGCTTTTTGAATCTTTAAAAACTCTTGAATCTCTCTGTAAGCAAGAAACCGAATTGGATTTCTTTGAGTTTTTTAGAGCTCGAGTTTGAGTTTTCTGACTGCAAAAATCTTGTCCTCAAGGGTTTGGTCTTGGTCAGTATATATATGAGATTGATTAGGTTAAATAAAAATGAAGGAAATCTCTTTGAATCAAGAATTCAATGTGATGGAAATTTGATTGAAATTATGAAGAAATTTTCCTTGATTATGGCTCAATTTCAATCTTCTTTTACCAATCTTTTTGTGCACGAATTTATGATGATTACAGGATATATTTGAGGATTGGATTGATTGAAATTAAAGATAAATTGAATCTTTTCAATTTTCCTTCTAAATATTTGATTAAATCATGATTTAATTGAATGTTAATTCATATAAAAATCAAATTTTAATCAAAATTTCGTGGCCTTCTAATTAGAGCTTCTAGATGACTTGGGGAACAAGCTTGGGCCAAAACATATTGGGCCTCTTTGCAAGAAAATTCATTTTGAAGCTCTTTTGTTCACATTTCTTCTTCAAAATTTAGCCAACTTTGACAAGGTATATCTCCCTCAACTTTTGAGGTATGGGGGTGTTCTTGGACTTTTTGGAAACCTTAGAGAGTCCTCTAACCAATGTCTTTGGTTCCATGTCAAAATCATTTTTCATTCTCATTTTATGACCTTTTGAAGAAGGTGTCTTTTTGTTGACTTTTGAAGAGGACCTGTAATGTATGAAGCCATATCTCTTGAACCATTGATCTATGGGCTCTAATTCTTGGACAATTGGATAGAGGAATGAATTCCCTTCAACATGAGCTTTGGTGGAAATTTTTCTGATGAAGTATGAATATTTGGCGAATTTTCAAAGTTTGGTTGACTTTTTCAGTTCATGCCCAAAATAGTAACTTTTGACTTTTGACTTCTCTGATCTTTCCTTGCATCATCATGATCAACCCTTGATCAAATGATGATTTTAGGGTTATGAGGATGTTGTTGACCAAATATCTTGAGTTTTGACTTGAAATGACTGTTTTGCCCTTGAGAGTCGACTGTTGACCTAATCAGGATTTGAGGGACTAAATTTGCTCTGTTTGACTTGAAACTTTATATGGATATACTTTGGGATGTTGGTGAACCTATGGAACCACCTTGAGCCATTGATTCAATGATTTTCCATTGAATTAACCAAACCCTAGTTCAGAGCTTTTGTATAGGAGAGTGTGTTTTGGAGCTTTGTGTTTTGAATAGCATGGGCAAATTTTGGGGTATGACAGCTGCCCCTGTTCAATTATCTTAAACCTGAAGATGTAGAGTGGTCTGCATGCCAGTCGGTATCTGAAGGTAGAAGATGATTGAACATAAGAATACCAAGAAATTTGCCCTATTTGAAGTAGGGACTTTTATCGGAGATGGGCTTGAAGATGCCATCCAGTTTGGATAAATACGAAATTCAGAATAAGTCGTGCGTTAGACTATATCTGAGCTCGAAGTATTGAAGAGTGTTTGTTGGAGATGGGCTTGAAGATGCCATCTGGATGTTGGGAGTGTGAAATGAATTAATTGTAGTGACTCTAGTGTCGTAACTCCATCGTTGTGACTTCATTGTCCTGATTGTTTTTGAATTGAATACCGGGATTAGATACGTGACTCAATCGTCGTGACTCCTTTGTCGTGATTCTATTACGGTGACTCAGTTGTCATGATTCCATTATCGTGACTCAGTTGTCGTGACTCCATTATCGTGACTCTGTTGTCGCGATTCCATTATCGTGACTCTGTTGTCGCGATTCCTTTATCGTGACTCAGTTGTCGTGATTCTTTTATCGTGACTCAGTTGTCGTGATTCCATTATC
Source organism: Vicia villosa (assembly GCF_029867415.1). Lineage (NCBI taxonomy): Eukaryota > Viridiplantae > Streptophyta > Magnoliopsida > Fabales > Fabaceae > Vicia > Vicia villosa. The sequence goes on along the minus strand of NC_081183.1, from coordinate 67,399,782 downwards.
GTGACTCTGTTGTCGCGATTCCTTTATCGTGACTCAGTTGTCGTGATTCTTTTATCGTGACTCAGTTGTCGTGATTCTTTTATCGTGACTCAGTTGTCGCGATTCCTTTATCGTGACTCAGTTGTCGTGATTCTTTTATCGTGACTCAGTTGTCGTGATTCTTTTATCGTGACTCAGTTGTCGTGATTCTTTTATCGTGACTCAGTTGTCGTGATTCTTTTATCGTGACTCAGTTGTCGTGATTCCATCATCGTGACTCAGTTGTCGTGATTCCATCATCGTGACTCAGTTGTCGTGCTTCCTTTATCGTGACTCAGTTGTCGTGATTTTTCTGAATGGAGTGTCATGATTAAGTATGGTTCTTTCTTTTGTCAGCACCATTCGTGGTGGCCGAATTAGGTCTTGGAGAGATGATCGTGTCAGTACCGTTCGTAGCAACTGAATTAGATCATAGATATTGTTTATCTGCTTGTTCTTGTGTCCTGAAAAAGTAGAGTTAGTCTTTATGCGATGTTATGATGCATGTATTTTGAGTTTCTCGAAATAAATGAGAAATTTGCATATGAGGTAATGTATGCAATGTATGAACGTGTTTATGATATATGATGTCAGAATATGATTTGTCTTTGATTGAGAAAATAAATCTTTGTATCATTGCGATTTTGATGTCTGATCTTGTTTTTGAAGATGCTCAGCTGGAGATTTATGAGTTTTGCTTGGGGACGACCAGTAACTTGATGTACCCTGGCTGGGGATTTAGAAATATTAATAAACCATGTTTGGAGAAGAGAAGAAGGTCGGGGAAACGACGATGTCAAAGATGTGAACTCTATTGCGGAGCTATGTCTTTTGTTGGACGAGTACGTTTGAAGATATCTTCTTTGAGGATTGCTCTGTGGGGATATGATCTTGTGAGGTCGACTCTGTGGAGAAGCATGGATGCCTTGAACATTGCCCCCAGTATTATAGTAACCGCCATTTGATTTAGGACACGCCACTGAGTATTTATCAAGATGTCTAACTGGACTTGCATAGATTTGCCCCAGTTAGTAGGGACTTTGGAAAGATTCTCCTTGCGAGGGCTTTATGAGATGTACACTATGGGCGATATGCCCCTAGTAATTGTGAACTTAGGATGATGCCCCTGATTGTTTTGGCTTTTTGAGAGATTCTTGGAATCTTGACTTGATTGCCCCAGATTGATTGGGAAAAACGTGTCATGCCCCTTGTAGGAGATATTGCTTTTCAGAGTAATCTTGTCTGTCAGGATAACTTTCAGTCATTAGTTGTACCCTGTGCAAGTTCTTTCTGATGCTAACATTTGAAATTATGTAGCAGAATATGTTTAATAATGAATTCATGAGATGCAATGCATACGTTTGTCTTGAGTTTTTGAAAAACCTTTAAAACAGGAAATGTAAAAAGCGCAATACTTGTAAAAACATGATATTTGTAACAACGTGATGAAATATCAACTCAGCATTTTTGGTAAACCTTAAGGAGTCAGGATACCCTTTTGGTGACAGTATGCTTTCGAACTAACCATACTTCAATTAGGACTTTCAAGGGTTGTAACGTGGCTTGGTTCACGGTTTAAGAAACAAAGGATAAAGGCTCAAATTTTTATTGTACCCACCCCTCTTCGTGATGATCTTCAGTCCTAAGCTCCGTTAATTCGACTTATGCATTCAGGTTCCAAGAGACTTTTGGATTTGCACCTTTGATAATGATGATGGTTCACAAGCAAAGAGAACTTTTGAGATGGCAGTCACTTCTTCCTTTTAGTAGTCACAACATTGTGTTGTTTAGGAATTTATTAACTTCTCTTCTTTCATTTTTGATATCCCTAACTTTTGCCTGAACTGTCTCTTTTGAACTTACAGTCAGCGGGACGCCTTGATTTTTGCCTAAGTCTTCTTTTTGATTTTTGACTTAGCAGGCTTTTCTTTGTATATATGTTTTTTCACTTTTTTTCCTTTTTTGAAAGATATTGACTGCCTCGCTTGACGATTGATGAACCATCATTGGCTTTTGACATCTCCAACATTTCTTTGATGTGTACGGATGATCGCTTGTGATTGAACCCTTTGTTGAAAGGCGTAATGAACGATTTTCTTGAAATAGAATGCACAGCCAAATTAAACTGAGAACTACCCTGCCCCAGGTTATGATCAAGGATTTCAAATTGTGCGAGAAAGAAAACTTCTACTCCTTAGGCTCAAAAGGGTTGACGAGGGATTAACATCCTTATATCTCCACTGTTTAGGAATTGAAATAATGCCTGTACATCGTCAGCATAGTCTGCTCAAAAGCATACTGTATGAGGCTGCGGTATCGTTTTCGTCATCCTCCCTCAAAAGGCTTACAGTTTTAGCAGGAGTTGAGTATCATAAAAACATATGTAAAGTAAAGACATAACTTTAAAATGAGTGATAACGAAATAAATTATTCAAGACAAACATATGCAATGCACTGATGATGATTATTAAAAATAGATAATGTCTATCATAATTCGAATGTTTACACAAACAGAATAGGAATTTGCAAACGAAAGTAAAACTAATGATTAAAAGTTTATCCTTCTAGCCATCCACATTATTAGCAGCTACATTAGGAGTCTCAGGAGAATCAAACTCGACCTCTCCAGCATCGATCATATCTTGGATTTTGTTCCTTAATGTCCAGCAGCTATTCGTATCATGACCAGGACTATCAGAGTGGTATGCACACCTCATATTGGGATTATAGCTTCGAGCAGAAGTACTAGGATTCTTAGGGGGATCCTTTAGAGTGATCAATTTTAACTTCAACAAGTGTTGTAGTGCTTGAGCTAGTGACATATTGATCTTTGTGAATTGACGTCTGGGTGTAACTTGTTTGTCTTGACGACCTTGTTGAGGCGCCGGTGTGGAGCTCAGAACTGCCCCAATAGATTGATCATGGTTTATCCTTTTCTGCCCATACACAGCATCGGAATCTGCCCTCTCATTGAAATGCTTCTTTGTAGTACCTGAGGATGTCGCTATTTGAATCTTACCACTTCGAATGCCACTCTCGACACGTTCCCCAGTCAGTATGAGGTCAGTAAAGCCAGATGAGGAGCTACCCAGTAAGTGACTATAGAACGGCCCAGTTAGCGTGCCCATGAATATGTCCACCAACTCTCTGTCATTCAAAGAAGGTCGGACTCTTCCAGCTAGATCTCTCCACTTTTGTGCGTACTCTTTGAAACTTTCTTTAGGTCCCATAGACATGCTTTGTAGTTGCATGCGAGTTGGTGCGAGATCGGAATTATATTGGTATTGCTTATAGAAGGCAACAACTAAATCTTCCCAAGTATGGATGTTGGTACTTTCCAGTTGATAGTACCATTCGAGTTGAGTTCCAGATAAGCTTTCTTGAAAGAAATGGATCCAGAGCCTCTTATCAGCAGTGTGAGGTTGAATCTTCCTTACATAAGACCTCAAGTGTAGTTTAGGACAAGAGACTCCATCATACTTAGCAAAGGCGGGAGTTTTGAATTTTGGAGGAATAACGACCCCAGGCACAAGTCCAAGCTCTTCAAAATCCAGCCCAGGTACCTTCTGAATTTCCACACTTCTCAGACGCTCTTCTAACATCTTGTATTTGTCATCGGGATGTTCGCCTATATGGTCATAGTCTTCTTCTTCTTCAGAGAGTTCGGCAGAGTCGTGGTTACTTTTTGCATCGGTTTTGATACTAGCATCATCTTGCTCATCCTCATCACTGTCTTCAGAGGTTTCAGCATCCCTGAGTTGCAAGATTGGTCTAAGCTTTTTCCCTCGAGTCTTCTTACCCTCTTTGGGAGCTTCAGCTTCTTCAACCTTTTTGAGAGGGCCTTTGAACCTTCTTCCCATATTGAGAACACCTTTAGGTTTCTTGGTCTTCTTTTCCTTCTTAGTCAGAAGGGATTTCAGCTCATCTTGCCCCTTGGACAAATTCAAAATCAAGGCTTGGAACTCAGTGTTTTGAGCTTGGAGATCCTTAACTGATTGTTCGAGATTCATGATGCTGAAATAAACAGCGAGGAAGGATGAGAAATCCATCATAGGAAACCTGTTATGCGATGTTATGAATGCAAATGAAATGTTTTCAAGGATCTTTAGGAATCTAGTTAGCAACATTAGAAAATGAGTTGGTCACGTCTTTGTTTGAAGGATTCTAAATTTTGTCTTCGAACGTCCTTCTTTGAGAATCAAGCTCACCATATCGAGTGGGTCATCGCCTCTGATTCGGGATACTTTTTGAATTTGAAAATGCATGGCTAGAGGAACATAAATCCTCTTGCCCCTCGATTGGTACTGTGTCTTTGAATTGGAAGGTATGTGGCCAGAGGAAAATAAATCCTCTTGCCCCTTGATTGGGGAATCAACCTTTGATAGAGGTACCTGAAATTGTGCGCCCTAAACCCCTAAGATCCTTGAAAGGGTCAGTTAAATCATGTTATGCTTATGATGTCATGATGTCATGAATGTTATGCGAATGCAGTTCATTAAGCATAGTGTGAGATAGTAAGGGCAAACAAGTCCTTTTAACAAAACCTGCGAGGAACGAAGGTTAGTAGCAAACACAAACAAGTCACACAAGTCACGCAAGTCACACAATTTTTGGATTAAGGCTTGCATGGAGTCTGATCGGGTGTCCTTCCCAAGGATATTTCTATGGATAAGGAGATTTCAGCAACGGGTTCTACCAAGTGACTCAGAATTGTCAGCCCCCTCTAAAGCACCTTCGAACATGGTAAATGCATACCACGCAATGATACTTTAGGAAGAAACCTATCTGAGCTGTAGTATCGGGTAGCGACCATAACTTGGCATGCACCAAGAATAGCCCTCCCACTACGTTCCTAAAAGCCAGGATGGGTTAAGGGTAACTAAAAGTCCTTGAGCTCCGACGCACCCAAAGATACATGCATAAACCTCTCTCATGCAAAAGAGGTACACAATAACCAGTGGAGGCCTAACTCAAGTGTGAACTTCATTTTGACCAACCCCAAGCATGCACAAGGGGGGTCTCCATGACTATGCCACTCCTAATCTTAAGTGTTCTTGAATCCGGGAATAGGATTCGTCCTTCAATTTTCCCAAAACAGCCCTGAAAAATAAAGCAAGCAAAGCAAACAATAGAAAACAATTAAGTGATTCCTAAACTTTTAAGGTAACCCCTCTTTTATCGAATTATGTCCCCAGCAGAGTCGCCAGTTCTGTAATACGGTGAACTGACTTTTTATCGATCGAAATGTCGCGGTAAGCAAGAGTCGCCACCGACTTTTATTTTATCCAAATTAATTAGAAAGGCTAAAAGAACAGGAAAAACCTTTTAAATAAAATAGGGTTCGGGGGGTAATTATGCAAAGGGAAGGTGTAAGGCACCCTTTGCATCCATGGTTATCCATGGGCTCTTAATTTGCTTTGCTCTTTTTGTTTCAGAAAGGTAGAAGAAGAAGATATGGACTTTAGTTCGTAAATGAGCGTAGCCATATTGAAGAATTTTGAGAAAGAATATTTGAAAATATTTAGAGCAAGGCAAAGCAATTTAAGAGCAATTTACCTTATATTTGAGAAATCTGTTCTTTCAGCCTTTCAGAGCGAAAGGGTCTATCCTTGCCATAAGAGGGCAGGAAGCCTTCCATTTGGAGGTTTAAGGGTCATCGAAATATCCTTTGCCATAAGACTGTCCCATGCCATAGAAGGGCAGGTAGTCTAAGGCAAGGATCAGAATAAGCCTTTTCGTAGGCAGCCAGAAGATACCTCAGCCTTTTCCGTAGGCAACACCCGAGGGTCGAGGTCATTTGTGTATCGAAGGCAGCATCATTAGGGTCGTGACCTTTTTATCGAGGCAACACGGCTGAGGTATCCTCGAATTCGAGGGACATGGCTTATTCTGCAGAAAAACGAAGGCAACAGGCAACAGGCAACAGGCAACAGGCAACAGAGAGGGTTACCCCAAAGCGTGCGTGTGTGCACCAATCATGTGATTCAATTCAGATTATATTATCTTGTGTTTAGTTATTCTAATTAATTTAGGGTTGCACTCCCTATTTTACTAACCACGCAGTAATATAAAGCAATAAAAGGGAAGGGGACAATGAAACCAGCGGATCCCCAATGGGGTTTGACACAAGTAATAATAATAAAAATAAAATACAAGTGGATAAAATTTAGGGTTACCAAACGCGTGGCTTTGGCAATCCACAAACCCTGAAAGACAGAAAATAAAAGTTGAGTGAGTGTATGGCTAATTCGAAGATAATCAGGATTAATTAAAAAATGAGAGGAAAATAAATTGATAAGGCATGCATAAATAATACTTAGCTTCGATTCGTATTTGATCTGATATGGTTGTTAGGCGAAGGTTGCCTTGCAGGTAAACCCTGAAATAAGGCAGAAAATATGTGAAGGCAAGGCAAACCCTAACAACGAATTAATTAAAAGAATAAAATTAAATAAAGTAGCACACTTATCTTCGAGGTTTGTTGAAGGCGCATGCTTGGGACGAACCATGTTGCTAACCCTGATAATGCAAGGCACAAAAGAAAAGAGAATATTTTAGTGTATTGGAATGTTCCTCGTAAACCCTGAGTTAAGGTATGATTTAAATGAGAAAATATAAATGATTTAATTAATTATTGGTCTCGCGACCTAATTAATTAAATCAGGATAATAAAATCGAATGCAAAAATAATTTTTATGAATTTTTTAAGGTTATAATAAAATAAATATGAATTTTAAAGTAATTAAAACATGGAAAAGAAATAAAAATTATAATTAAATAAATATATAAATAAAATAAATATAAATATATAATTAATAAAATAAATATGTTATTTATAAAAAGTTTTTTATAATAACAAATAAATAATTTATTATCAATAAGAAAAAGGAAATATTTAAATTAATATATATGTATATATATAAAATAAAATAAGATTATGTCATATAAAATAAAAAAATTAAAAAAAAACTTATCTGGATCAGGTGCGGCACGCGCGTATGGACCACGGTGTACCTGCGCTCCCAGATGCGTTGGATCGGACTAGTAATGGAGTGGAAGGCTGGATTGCTGAGAGTGCACGGTAACATGTATGTCTTAAAGCACGAGATCTCTCTGTTTTTCATTCAAAACGCGCGCCAAGGCCAACCAACGGGAGTTTGACACGCGGTCATCCCCTACCTCTGGCCGTCGTTTTAGGTTTGAACCAGAGCTTTACCTACGGCGCCTTCCGTTGCTAAAACCTGTCCTGTTACGAATACAAGCAAACGAGAGAAAAAATATTTCGCGAGGCCACCATTCAAACCGTCTGGACCTCGCGAATTCACCTATGGCCTCAATTAGGTCAAAGATCACCTGTACTGAAAAACCCTAATCCAAACTAAGAAAACCCTAACCATGGTGCTATGATCAAAACGACATATAAACGCAATTGTATCTCCAGAATCATTCAGAGCAACAAAATAAACATGAATATGCAATTAATTTTGAATGACAATGTATATATGATGCAAATCGATTCAAGTTTAGAAGTGACAAACCGAGTGGGATGCTCGCGCGTTCTTGAGGTTCTGGGCCTTGTAACTGATCGGGAAAGCTTCCTTGATGCCTCAGGAAGCTTTTTGAATCTTTAAAAACTCTTGAATCTCTCTGTAAGCAAGAAACCGAATTGGATTTCTTTGAGTTTTTTAGAGCTCGAGTTTGAGTTTTCTGACTGCAAAAATCTTGTCCTCAAGGGTTTGGTCTTGGTCAGTATATATATGAGATTGATTAGGTTAAATAAAAATGAAGGAAATCTCTTTGAATCAAGAATTCAATGTGATGGAAATTTGATTGAAATTATGAAGAAATTTTCCTTGATTATGGCTCAATTTCAATCTTCTTTTACCAATCTTTTTGTGCACGAATTTATGATGATTACAGGATATATTTGAGGATTGGATTGATTGAAATTAAAGATAAATTGAATCTTTTCAATTTTCCTTCTAAATATTTGATTAAATCATGATTTAATTGAATGTTAATTCATATAAAAATCAAATTTTAATCAAAATTTCGTGGCCTTCTAATTAGAGCTTCTAGATGACTTGGGGAACAAGCTTGGGCCAAAACATATTGGGCCTCTTTGCAAGAAAATTCATTTTGAAGCTCTTTTGTTCACATTTCTTCTTCAAAATTTAGCCAACTTTGACAAGGTATATCTCCCTCAACTTTTGAGGTATGGGGGTGTTCTTGGACTTTTTGGAAACCTTAGAGAGTCCTCTAACCAATGTCTTTGGTTCCATGTCAAAATCATTTTTCATTCTCATTTTATGACCTTTTGAAGAAGGTGTCTTTTTGTTGACTTTTGAAGAGGACCTGTAATGTATGAAGCCATATCTCTTGAACCATTGATCTATGGGCTCTAATTCTTGGACAATTGGATAGAGGAATGAATTCCCTTCAACATGAGCTTTGGTGGAAATTTTTCTGATGAAGTATGAATATTTGGCGAATTTTCAAAGTTTGGTTGACTTTTTCAGTTCATGCCCAAAATAGTAACTTTTGACTTTTGACTTCTCTGATCTTTCCTTGCATCATCATGATCAACCCTTGATCAAATGATGATTTTAGGGTTATGAGGATGTTGTTGACCAAATATCTTGAGTTTTGACTTGAAATGACTGTTTTGCCCTTGAGAGTCGACTGTTGACCTAATCAGGATTTGAGGGACTAAATTTGCTCTGTTTGACTTGAAACTTTATATGGATATACTTTGGGATGTTGGTGAACCTATGGAACCACCTTGAGCCATTGATTCAATGATTTTCCATTGAATTAACCAAACCCTAGTTCAGAGCTTTTGTATAGGAGAGTGTGTTTTGGAGCTTTGTGTTTTGAATAGCATGGGCAAATTTTGGGGTATGACAGGGAGTACTTGCGTTGTCTGGTGCTAAGACCAGTACTAAGGATAAGCTAATCTGAGGTACGTGCTTTATTATTGATAATGGTGCAACGTATTAATTTATTTCTTTGGATTGTGCTAAGAGGTTGAATCCTGTGTTATCTGATATGCGTGGAAGTATTGTTATTGATACGCCTGCTATGAGTTTTGTTTCTACTCCTTATGTGTGTTTGAATTGTCTGTTGAGTATCTGTGATAGAGATTTTGGGAATTGATTTGATTTAGTTTATTTTCGTTAGAACAAGTTGATGAGAATTTTGGTATGAATTGTTTGGATCTTAAGAGGATTTTGGATCTTGGTGTGTTAAGTAATTTCGAGTGCGAGTTCTGAAGGAACACTATTATGGTTTAGTAACGATGGTTTATGTTTCATTATGATTTTCGAATGTCTATTGACAAATTGAGGACTTGATCACCCTTAATCTATTGTTGATAGAAAACGAGATCGTATTGGACGAGATAAACTTCTCTTGCTAATTTGGTATTTTGTAAAGTGACTAAGGAAAGGTTGAAGAGTCAAATTGAGGAGTTGTTGAGAAGAGGTTCATTTGTCTAAGTGTATGGTTATAGATTTGCACTTATTTTATCAAGTAAGAAGAAGGAATGTCCTAATGAGGTAATGTTTTAAGGATGTTTTGATCCTAAGAGTGAAGATGATCATGCTGAGCATTCGAGAATTGTGTTGTCGGTGTTGAAAGAGAAGAGGTTGTTTGCTAAGCTTTCGAAGTGTGAATTTTGGTTAAAGGAAGTGAGTTTTCTTGGCCATGTGATCTCTAGCGGAGGTATTTCTGTTGACCCGTCGAAGATTGAAGCTATATCTCAATGGGAAACTCCTAAGTTTGTTTCTGAGATTAGAAGTTTTCTTGGTTTGGCTGGTTATTATAGGAAGTTCATTGAGGGATTTTCTAAGTTATCTTTGCCGTTGACGTTGTTGACTAGGAAAGGACAAGCTTTTATGTGGACTTCGCAATGTGAATCGAATTTTCAAGAGCTTAAGAGAAGGTTGACTTCTGCTCCTATTTTGATTTTGAAGGATCCGTTGGAACCGTTTGTGGTGTATTATGATGCTTCATTGTTGGGTTTGGGAGGCGTTTTGATGCAAAAAGGACAAGTGGTAGCTTATGCTTCAAGGCAACTTAAAGTTCACGAGAGGAATTATCCGACACATGATTGAGAGTTGGCTGCCGTTGTGTTTGTTTTGAAACTTTGGAGGCATTGTTTGTTTGGATCAAGATTTGATGTGTATAGTGATAACAAGAGTTTGAGGTATTTGTTTGATCAAAGAGAGTTGAATATGAGGCAAACGAAAATGGTTGGAATTCTTGAGAGATTATGATTCTAGTTTGAACTACCATCATGGAAAAGTGAATATTGTAGCCGATGCATTGAATAGGAAATTATTGCATATTTCTATGTGGAGGATCCAAGAGTTGAAAATCATTGGAACAATCTAGAGAGTTGAGTTTGGTTGTGAAGCGACGTCTTCTTGCGTTAAGCTTAGTATGTTGAAGCCTATGTCTGGTGTTCTTAACGAGATTAGGGAGAGTTTGAAATTGGATTGCAATTGGTTGACGAGATGACATTGATTAATTAAGGTAAAGGTAATCACTTTCGGATTGACAAGATTAGAGTCATAAAAGGTCGTGATCGAGTTTGCATTTTTGATATTTCGAAGTTGGATAAGAGATTTTTGAAATGAAGGACATCGTAATGATTTGAGCATACATCATAATGCTACTAAAATGTAACAAGATTTGAGGAAAACTGTTTAGTGGTAAAGTATGAAGAAAGATATAGCGGAATTTGTTTATTCATGTTTGACTTGTCAAAAGTCAAAGATTGAGCATCAAAAACCGTTAGTTGGTACAACAGTTATCTATTCCCGAGTGGGAGTGGGATCGTATTTCTACGGATTTTGTTTCAGGTTTGCCGAGAACGTCGAGTAATTGTGAAGCGATTTGGATTATTATGGATAGACGGACAAATGTGTTCATTTATTCCGATAAGGATGGATTATTTGATGGAAAGACTTGCTAAGTTGTACATCGAGAGAATTGAGTGTCTGCATGGTATTCCGTCAAGTATTGTTTTGGATAAAACTCCGAAGTTTTCTTTTGGATTTTGAAGAAGTTTGCGGAGTGATTTGAGATTAGAAGAGAAAGTACTTGAAGGTGGAATAAAGGATTTGTACTTGGGGTTAGTTGCTTGAAGAGAATTTTCGAGGACGAAAATCTTTTAAGTGGGTGAGAGTTGTAACATCCCGATTTTATTAGCTATTTATTTAATTAATTTTATTTGGTGTTTTACTAATTATTCATGTTATTCAATTATTTAGTATGATATTATTTAATTGAGATTTGTGCTAATTGGATTAATTGAACTATTAGTAATATTATGAGATATTAGTTGATGGGCCTAATTTAGTTAGAAAGAATAGATTGTGGGTTAATCCCATTTATGTGAGAAAGATAGTAAGAAGAGGAAAACTAGGGTTTTAGAGATAACACAATTTGGGGGAAAGGAAGAGAAAGAAGAGAATAGAGGAGAAAGAACATAGAAGAGAAGAAGAAGGGAATTGTAGATTTCTTGAAGAGGGTGGATTTAAGAGTTAGAGGTAAGGGTTTGAATACAAGTTCTTATAGACTATATGATTGGGTAATGTGTGTTGTTGTGATTATCTCTTCATCTTTGCAATTTCATGGAAACATAGAAAAGTTAGGGTTTATGAACAAATGCATGAACTTATGATTTGAAATGTGTTTTAATTGATGTTTGATGATGTTATGATATTAGAAGATCCATAATAGGTGTTATAATTGTGTTTATAACATGTATCCTATTGTTGTTCGTGATGTTTGGTGTTTTCCAACTTGATTGGGTTGAGTTTAGGGGTTTTGGGATGGGTTTCGTATGCTGTTTTCTGTGTTTTGGGGGTTTCTGAAATCGCCAGTTCGCGCCGCGAACCTCTGTTGGCGCCGCGAACTGCTTGGCAGAAAGTTGGGGATTTTTGGATTCGCTCAGTTTGCGCCGCGAACCCTGTTGGCGCCGCGAACCCTGTTTTACAGAACTTCTTCCAAACTTTGAAAGGCCATAACTTTTGATCCGTAACTCCGTTTTATGCGCCGTTCGAAGCGTTGGGAAGCTAATGAGATTGTCTATATGATAGGATAGAATGGATTGACACTTGTTTTATAAATTATGATGATAATTGAGAATAACATTTACCTATATGTGTATGTTATGGATGAATTGTGCATGATCAATGTTCATGGATGTATTATGTGATATGATAACCGTGATTTATGTGATTGAACTCCAAATGCTAGTTGATGTGGAATAGTTTAAATTGGATGTTAATATATGAATAACATGTGATTACTTATGTGTGTATTATGAAATAAGACTTGTGGTTAATATTCATATATGTGTTAAGTGATGTGATATCCATGATATGTTATAATGAATATAAATATACATTTATATGTACTATTTGAATGTGTCTTGTTGATAATGAGCATTTAAAGGTGTATGTATTGAGATGTGGATTGTATACTTGTAAATGCTTTTATGTGTGTTACGTTTTGGTATGTAATGAATAACAACTATTGGTAAGATGTGTGGTAATATATGCATGATGATTGTGATTGGATATATGATGGTTGTTATGCCTTGTTGTAATTGTTAATTGTGTTGTGAATGTTGTGTACAATTGGCGGATAATTCATAGAGTTGATTATTGTGGTATGCGATAAGTTAAGATTGATGAGATAATCTTAATTGCATAAATTGTTGGTAATTGTACATACATTCATAGCATGGTCGGCTTTATGGTGGAAGCGGTGAAACTTGGGTTCACATGGTAAGAGACGTTGATCCTTGAATGGAAACAGGCGTAGCAGACGTGATCCTTAATTGGAAATAGGCGTGTTGGCTTTGATCTTGTCCGGATCGGGAGCGTGGCTTGGATTCTAAACATTGAATCGGAAAGCGGTGAAGCATTGGATTCACATTGGGTACCACATGCATAGAGTCACATGTCTTGCATTGAGTCACATTGGTGTTATGTGATGTTTGAATGTATGCAATTATGTGATTGTTATGTGTGTATAAGATGTGATAAGTGAATTTGGTGACTCATTTTATATGAATTGTTGTTGTGTTATGAATGTGATATATGTGATTTGGAGCACATGTGATACATATGTGAACTTATATGTATTAATGATATATGTATATATATGTGAATATGTGAATCATGTTTGATCACTTAGAATTGAATGAGCTATGTTGTATGACATGAATATGTGAATCTTGATTAATTGCATATGATGCATGTTTATGGGGAGATTGATGAATTCTTGAAATGTATTCTTATTGTATTTTACATTTCCCATTATTATGTTTTCTTTAAGAAGTTGAATTCTCACCCTTCTGTTTGAATGTTATCCTTTGTTGGTAACGTGCAGGTTTCATGGATAGTGATGCTTCGAAGGAGGCTTAGCGTCGAGATTTAGATCTCTAGTAAGGTGTCGTGACTAAGTAGTCACTTGTGCTCTGGTCATATGTAACACATGGGAGTTGGGTTTTATGTTTTTATGACTCGATGTTATGAGATATTTGTTTACTCATATTGTATTCGTATTTGAATATGTTATTCTGGTTAATGTGTGGCCTTGAGCCAAGATGTTGAGACATGGTGGATGATGTATGGGAATCATCCTATTTTACCATTTATTTGATGAGATGATTATTCCGCTGTGGTTTGCATGTTGTTTTAAATTCCCGTGTTAATTGGAAATGACCATTGCATGTTTAAAGATAAAATATTTGTTCTATTTTGAAATATGTGTAACACCCTCGTGAGATGCATGCTTCTTTACTCTGATTTATGCAAATGTATGCCTTATTTGGTTAGTATAGAAATGGGGGTGTTACACTTCTGATCTCAAGTTCTTCTGATGCTTCAATAGACCATGTTCTGATTCTTCTTGACCATCTTTTGATGTCTTGCCAAACCATGTTCTGATGTTGCATGCTGAACCTTCTGAGTCAGTGCTTCTTGCGCTGATTTTGTGCATACTCTTTATATATTTCCTGAAATGGAAATTGCATAGGATTAGAGTACCACATTATCTCAAGCAAAATTCATATACATTGTTATCATCAAAACTAAGAATATTGATCAGAACAATTCTTGTTCTAACAATATCCCCCTTTTTGATGATGACAAAAACATATATAATTGATATGAATTTGCAATCAGAATATCAGATGGCTAAAGACAAATACACAGTTATAGCATAAGCATATAAACATAGTGTGTGAATATGTCTCCCCCTGAGATTGACAATCCCCCCCTGAGATGAATAATCTCCCCCTGAAATAAATACTGGAAGAAATTTGTAAATAAAGGACTTCCCTGAGTATTTTCCATTTCAGTTGAGGCGTTCACATATGCCTAGAACTTCAGAACATTCAGAGCTTCTACTTCTTGCTTCCATAGGACAGCTTCAGAGCTTTGAATTTCTTCTTGAATCATTGCATGCTAGATTGTATCAGAACATTGTTGAATGTACCAGAGCATCATAAGAGCATCTCTACATCCTGAAATGTTTCAGAACAAACTAAACGACAAAAGTCAGAGCATGAATGAATCATAACACAAAATATGTATCAGAGCATATAGTATGTATCAGAACACTTAAAATGCATCAGAACATATAAGGGATAAGAATGTGTTATAGCATATTCTGCCACGAGAATATCAGAACATTCTTCCTTCTTGCTTCTGATCTTGAAGCTTCACAGCACTAAGCTTGCTTCAAATTCCATGAGCATGTTTCTATATATAGTTGCTTTTCCCCATGTCTTTGCTTCTCATGTTGAGCTTTTTCAGAATGTCTTCAATCCTGGAAAAATCTCAAGGACATAGAACTTGCAAATTCTGTTAGAAATGTGGAGACTTACTCCCAGCAACTGATATAATTAATCAAATCAATTATCACATTTTCTCCCCCTTTTTGGCATAACATCAAAAAACATAAAAGATTCAGATGAAAAACAAACAATATGAGAGAAGAGAAGATTTCATTAATCATTAGAAGATATCAGAAGATACAAAAGCATATGCAAGAAAACAGATGAAAGAACAAGAGACAACTAAGACTCAAAAGACTACGACTAGCCTAGTTTAGAAACTATCTTGGCCAGCATGTCGTGAATCCCAGTAGTACTTTCAGTCTGTTTCTTCATGAAGGTTCTGAACTTCTCATGTGCTTCATCATGCTTATCCAAGCGAGAAGCTAGAACATCTTGATTCTGTTGAAGGGCCTTGATAGCGTTCACCAGAACGGAGGGTTCAGTAGAAGAAGATGCACAGCTATCATTCAGAGGGATAGCATTACCAGCAGCATCATCCAATGTGAGAACATCATCTTGATTTTCCTGAATAGGAACTTCCTCAGCAGGATGATTCTCAGCATCTTCCATCTCAACATCCGAGTCTGACTCAAAAGCATCTTCAGCATATTCTGGATCAGGGATCTCAAAATATTTATTCTCCAGAGCTTGAAGAATCTCAGCCAGATTCTTTGGAGGAATGGGAGCAGCAACTTCTGAAGGGTAGACAACTTCAGGAATGACCATGTCTGGTGCTTCCTCAGAAGGATTCACCCTTAGCCAGTTGAACAACCACTGGAAATCTCTAGTCAGAACAGAATATTGAAGGATATCAATATCAATTGAAGGATATTGAGGCTTCCAAATGACCATAGTCAGGCATGGTTCATCTTCCAACTCATCCACAAACTTCTTCTCCTCAAGAGATCTCCAATTTCTGATTGGATAATAGTACCTACCATCATCAGCTTCCAGAAGACAACCAGAAGAACCAGATGCTTCAGCCCCGCATCTTCTCTGGATGTTCATAGCATCCAACTAAAAGTCCCTTCTAAAGAGTCTCCATATTCTCCTATTAGCAGCTTGATCCAGCTTGGAGTCATAAGCAGCTCTTAAGGTTTCCATCCTCTTTCTGAAGCTAAGCTTAAAAAGCTCAAAGTCTACATTAATAGTTGGTTCAGGAGGATTGAAGTTGAATTTGTAGTCAGGGTACAGAAGGCAATAAGGTTTGGATTTTCTGGAGGGTAAGGGATGGGATAGAGAAGGTGGAGATTTTGTGGTGAGGGTAGATGAAAATGGAATATCAGAAGGTGTTGGGGGAATGGCATTTAGTGGTTCAGGGTTTAGAATAAGGGTAGAAGGAGGTGGTTGGAAACTGTTTGGGATGGTGAGGGAGTTTTGAGGTTCAGAAGGAGGAGGCTTTTTCTGAGAGGAACTAGCAGCTCTTAAAGCACGGAAAGAATCCCTGATGCACTTCTGTTGAAATTCTTTGGAATTTACTTTGTAAGGATCATAAAAGATCATCTGCTTCTTAGCTTGCTTAGCTTCTTCTTCTGAAGCTTTTCTCTTCAATCTTGCTTCTTTCTTCTTCTGTTCCTTCTTCTGCAACTCAGCCAGAGAAGGAAGAACTCTTCCTCGAATCCATGCCGGATCAATAGAAGATTGAGCTTTGACAGAAGCCTTCAAGTAACACTTAACAGCCTTGTTAAGCTCTTCTTTGAACAAAGGAGCAAAGCCTTCAACAGGAACTCTTCTCGTCAGAATATCTGGAAATATTCTTGGAACAGAAGTTACCTTCTCAATAAGACACATCCTTTGTAGGTCAAAGGCATTCAGAACGTGTCCTTGAATGACACCAAAGAACCTTGGCGTTCCAATAGTTCTCAGAGGTTCCAACATGTCACTTTCTATCAGAATGTCTGAAATCATTCTGGCAAAAGGAATAGCATTCTTCTTGAAGTCTGGAAACTTCTTGCGTTCTTCATCTCGTGATTCTTCAATATTTTTTTTCAAATGTTGAAATAGAATGCTTGAGATATTAACTTCAGTTCCTTTTCCAATGCAGAAGAGAGCATACTTCTGATCCTGATTGATGTATGTTGAGGTAAAGGATCGCTTTCTATGATAGAGAGATCCTAGAATAATCTCAGCCCAAACTCTGTAGAACGGCTTCAACGAGCCAGTTTGATGAGATGCAAAACCAGAAGCAGTAGATATTTCTGTATCAACTGTTTCCCAATCAACTCTTCCAGGAAGAGCACCTGTGATTCCTTCTTCATCTTCTAGATTGTACAGCTTTCTGATCAACTTCTCAGTTATCACAACCTCATGCCCTAATATGAAAGAGATGATAGCTGTTGGAGTAGCCGTTGCATGAACCCAGAAATCCTTTACTAAATCAGGATATATTGGTCCAACTAGTCTACCAAGGTAGTTTGACCAACCCTGTTCCATTGTTTCAGCATTAGTATTAAAACCATGCATCCTTAGGTTTTCAAAGTCTACCGATGATTCATAGAGAACTTCCAGTTCTGTTGGCAGAATAGAGCATGTCTTCAAAGGAGTGTAACTGTATTTGAGACAAACAAGAAGAGCAGATGACATTTTTTTCTTGAAGAACTTGATGAAGAAAGCATGAAGATTCACTGAAGTTCAGTTACGAACTTAGGGTTTATGCAAACAATGAATAAAAGAGAAAGAGAGAGAGAGAGAGAGAGAGAGAGAGAGAGAGAGAGAGAGAGAGAGAGAGAGAGAGAGAGAGAGAGAGAGAGAGAATGTAAAAAGATGAAATGAATGTGGAGATGAGTATATAAAGGGAAGGATTTGAAATGAAATGCAATACGTGTTTGAATGAATATGATTATAGAAAACATGGAATCAAATGCATTTAATGAGAGATGGCGTTAGGAGAGATAATGTGAAATTTGAAATGATTTGCACAGTTACCTAGGGCGGCGTCTCCTAAACTGTACGCATGCTTGTCCAAAAAGAGTGAACACGTGTTCATCTTCTGGAACAACTGGTGACAACTTTTTTACTTTAAAAGAGATTCTGAATCAACTTAGATAATGAAGCGTTAGTAATAACATAATCAGAACTTCTAAATGATCACAATCAGAACTTCTTATAAGAAGATAACCAAATACATTTAAGAACTTATCCATACGTCAGAACTTCTCATCTTCTCATTCTGGGCATAAATCCATACTGATATTCTTCAGAATGAACTTAAACCTATCTTCAGCAAGGGGTTTTGTAAAGATATCAGCCCATTGATGGTCTGTATCCACAAAGTTTAAAGAAAGAACACCCTGCTGAACATAGTCCCTAATGAAATGATGTTTAATCTCAATATGTTTAGCTTTGGAATGTAAAATTGGATTCTTAGATAAACATATAGCAGAAGTATTATCACAGAAGATAGGAATGTTACTCTCATAAATCTGATAATCTTCTAATTGACTCTTCATCCAGAGCATCTGTGTGCTACAACCAGTAGCAGCAACATATTATGCTTCTGTTGTTAAGAGGGCAATGGTAGCTTGCTTCTTGCTGTACCAGAAGATCAGGTGACTTCCAAGTGTCGCGGGGAAAAATCGTATCCTTTTTTCGGGATGAGACACCTGATGCCTTCTTTGGGCTCGAGTGCTCAAAAAATGATTTTTCTTTTGTTCTGACCAAACTTTTTATTGTTTCCAAAGTAGGAAAAGGAAAAAAGCTGCAATAACCTAAAAGTGGGGGAGAGATCTTTGGGTAAGAGGGTTGGTTATACGAAGGGAAGGTATTAGCACCCAACGTATCTATAGTACTCTATAGGTTTCTTTGTTTTGTTTTTCATTCCATGTTATTGAGAGGTTCTTGTGAAATAGGTGGGACCTAAGGTGTTTGTTTGATTATGCTCGCAAAGATCATCGCGATCCTCTGCATACATATCCCCTAGAGGGAATCAGAGCATCTGTAGCTCGGGGTCTACGGGTGCTAAGGTTTGAATGGTTTGAGGGAGAAGTTTTGCTCGCCAAGGATACGACCTTGTGCCTACGTATTCTCAAAGGGATGTTGAGAAAGTCAGAGCAATCGTAGTTCCCACTTATGCTAGTGGAAGCAAAGGAAAAGAGACAAATGTCATCTAAATGTTCGATGTATCTAATCTATATCATCACATACATCCGTTTGTTTTTGTTTGAAAATCTTTTCATTATAAGCCCTGGGCCATGCCACTTATGGCGCTTAGAATGATAAAGATGTTTTTGTTTGTTTAACCAGCCTTGTGGCAAAAACTTTCAATGAAGTCAGCCTTGTGACAAAAAGTTTTGATTAATCAGCCAGCCTTGTGGCAAAAGTTTCAATGAAGTCAGCCTTGTGACAAAAACTTTGATTAATCAGCCAGTATGGTGGCAAAACGGTTTGATTGAATAGCCAGCCTTGTGGCAAAAAAGTTTGATTGATTGATTGTTTGTGATGATATAGAAGAGATACTCCTATCATAGAGATGATAAATGTCTAATCTCCTAGGGTATTTTGATTTTGGATATTGGGGATGCTTATAAGAAGCCCGTGGGTCCTTGTACGAAGCCCAAGAGGAGGCTATCCGAGGGTCCTTGCATTGTAAGCCCAAGAGGAGGCTATGGGAGGGACAATCCAGGGTCCTTGCATTGTAAGCCCAAGAGGAGGCTATGGGAGGGACAAGTCGTTTGTACAAAGCCCAAGAGGAGGCATGGTATAGTTGGTTTGAGCTCTTAGAGCGATTTCACCGGGAAACCATACTCTATGTCCTAACCTAAACTAGTGGAGATTCTTTGCACGAAGCCCAATAGGAGGCTATGGGGAACCTAGTGTTGTACTAAGTTGAACAAGTATATATAACACAATCACAAATATGAATAAGTATGAACAAACATGAACAGGTACATGAACAAATATGAACAGTTATATATATATGACAAAGTGTGTGTATATAATGGAGTTTATGAAGGAAATATACCTGTAAGCATGATCCATTTGTATACACGGGGGCTCGGGACTCATACTCGGGGAGAGGCCCATTTGAGTTTATTCAAAGCTAAGTAAACAGGTATTTACAAAGGGGCTTGGGACTTATACCTACATGGAGGCCCATGGTACTTTTGGGAAGATTTAAAGAAAAAAACCTTCATTTTTGATTAGTTATTCAAAATTAAAAATAAACTGATCGAGGTATGTACAAAAAGGTGTGTGTACAATGAAATACCTAATTTCATGTACAGGAATGGGACTTATACCTATGTGGAGGCCCCTGTTTTATTTTATAAAACATGGTTGATTGCTTTACTTACAGACGCGTCGTTTGTTGTTTTTGAAAACAGTTTGAAAAGTATTGTTTTGAAAGAGTTTTCTGTACAAAGAAAAATTGTAAAAAGAAAGAGGAAAGGGACTTGTACTCTCTAATATTCGAGAGGCCCATATCGTTCTGAAAATCAATTGATCAATTAAAAAGATTTAATCAATAGTTTCCTTTGAAATCAAAAAGAAATGGTTTATCGTTTTGAAAAGAATTGTGATCGCTTGTTTAAAACGATTTGAATTTTGAAAGAAGTTAGTTTAATCAAGATAAGCAAAAAGATTATACTTAATTAATCACTTAGATGATTAGGGTTTGCTCAAAAAATATTTACAAGTGATTATGTTTGAAAATCAAATGAAAAACAATATTTTAAAGTATTAAAAAACACTTAAAAACATGTCATTTTAAACTCAATTAAAAATACATTAAATAAATATATTTTTGTGATTTTTTTGGATATTCATAAAATACATATATTAAATGAGAAGTGTTTAAAAAATGAAGAAAAAATGAATTAGTTTGGTTAATTAATTAATTAAATGAAGTTTGTGAAGAAAATGAAGAAAAATAGTGTCAAAAAATAAGGTTTGGCCCTGCCACGGTTTGAACCCACGCCCTAAGGTTCACCACTCAAAACACTTGCCAACTGAGCTGCGCCCGCAGCTTGTTATTCTTACGCTTCCAAGATAATATATTTTAAAACAAACATTTGAAAACTTTGAACGAAAATCTGGCGCCAAGAACACACCCTAACTGAAATTCAAAATTCTTCAAAACTGTGTTGTTTTGATCGATCAAAGGGTCTATCTCACTCGGTTTTTCACGAGGAACATGATGGTGTCCTTTAATTTCATTTATTTTTGCTCTAAGATGATTAATTTTCTGATGAACACGAAGAACCCTAATATGACAAATCATTGTGAAATCGTGTATGATCATGATATGATGCAATTGATTGAGGGTTATTATTCAGTGATGGTGCAGAAACAAGATGGTAACTCAGTTTTTCATTTATGATGCATGTATGATAGAGTTTGAAGTTCATGAGCACTTACCTCAAAAACGGCAAAGCTGGAAATCGAATTTGAGCCTGGAGGTGTTACAGATGTTGTTGCTCAATCTGGACAGCTTCAATGGACCTTATAGAACATGTCTGGATGCTTGGAGTGAATTGAAAACCTCTTGATCACCTTGTGGTACCCGAACTGCAATTTAGCTCAAGTGAGGATCAAGCTAGTTGATTTTGATGTTTCAGATCATGGATGATGGTTGGAATAGTTTATATGAAGTATATGGAGTGTGTTTGGATGATTAACTTGGACAGATATGGCCTGGTATGAGAATTGATATGTTAAGGCTCATTTTATGCAAACATGGTGGTTGAAGAGTGATTCTGAGATTTAGGTGTTTTTGGGGTGTGTGAGTGGTTCAAACACATCACATTTGATGTTTATGAGTTGCTAGAACCATCACTTTGGCCATAACTTCAAAGGTTTGGAGGTTGAGTTTTCTACCTCTTAGAAACTTAAGAAACTTGCATTCTAAGAAAGAAGAGAGAAAACCTATAATTGTGAGGTTTTGGTGTGATTTGAAGAGTGATTTGCACCTCTATTTATAGGCCATGAGTTCTGAATGCAGAGCTCTTGCAAGTTGATCAAGGAATGGTGATTTGGCATTTGGAGATAAAATGGAATCTTTACATTTAATGCAAAATGGTTAAAGTGACTTAACCATGGTTATTTCTCTAGCTTCTTATCCTCTTCCATTCTGATCTTCTAATCAGAAAATATCTCTCAATTATTGCTTCTATGCATCATTGCTTGGATTATAGGTCATGTAGTCTTGAAACTTAGTGAAAAATGGTGAAAATTCAAGTGAAAAAGTTCACTAATGTCAAAATTCAAAACCTTGGCTACACTCCATATTTTTTCATGCTCTTGGACATTTTGGAAAGCTCATATTACACACTTCAAAACCCTAGTTGAAAGTTTCTTCAAGATCTTTAAGGAAGTGGGTGAAAAAGATCCATGAACTTTGAAGAAAGTGAGATTTTAAGTGCATTTTTCAAAAGATGCCAACTTTGAAGCTCCATATCTCTTAAATGGTTGATCTTATGGAAAAAAAATTATATGTGTCAAAGTTGATTATTGGATCAAAATCTACAACTTTCATGTTGGAAGTTTTTTTCAGTTTGTAGGTGAAATTTTGAGTTATTCCCTTCCAAAGTTTTGGAAAAACCATTGAAAAACACAGAAAATTTTTCTAAGTATAAAAGTCCAACTTTGACTTTTTGATTCTTGATTTATTTTCTTGATTTTTCTTGATCAAATGACTTCATATATCATATATTGATGATTCAAAACTTCAAAAGTCATGGTTGACCAAAATTCCTCAAAAGTCAATGGTGATCTTGTACAGTTGACTTTTTCAGACGAATCGCGTTTCCGGAGATTTCAAGTGAACCAGGCTATCCTTACCAAATGAATGGTATGAATGGATAATATTGAGTTATTGGAAGATCTTGAGCCATGGTTTGAGTTGTGGCACCATGTCCTGATTAAAAAGTCAGTTGTTCAGTGAATTAGGTCAAAAACCCTAATTGTCGACCTGATGAAATTGATGACTGTGGATCTTGAATTGAAATGTAATTTCCATTGGATGTTGTCATAGGGATTATTTGAGGATGATTGAAACATTTGATTGACTTCCTGGGGGTTTTTAGGGTTTCCCAAATGTGATCCCTGATTTCAGTCCCTGATAGTTCAAAAATCCTAATCTGATGATCTGAGATTTCACTGTTGATCAATCCTTGTGTAGGAGATGTCTTGAGCCAATAGATTAGGTCAAAATGATGCACTTGGGGTCTTGAGGTCATGTCCCAAGTCATTGGGTCAAATCCTGAGCAAAAGTCAGGAGTATACTATCTTCAGTCAAAACCCTAATCTGGTTGGTTCAGAGCCTTTGAGCTTGTTGAAATGAATCTCTGAGGACCAAATGTTGAATGTTGATGAAGATGATTCATCTGAAATGAAGGGAGAACAAAACCCTAATTGATTGTTACTTGTACTGATGAGTGATTTCTTGTTTAAATCCTGCTGAGCACAAGTAGCAAACACAAGCTATGCAATTTGTTAGAGATGCAAATGATGCATATGCAGATGATATGAGGTGGTATCTTAGGTCAAAAATTGGGGTATGACAGATGCCCCTATTTAAGTTTCTTCAACCTGAGACATGAAGATTGAAAATCTTCGTTTTGATAGGGTGGAAGAGACTTAAATATCAGAAGACGCGAATTTTGGACCTAAGATACTAATAATTGCGAATGATGCAAAGATATTTTTACCGAGGGATATCAAAAACTGACTCCACTGGGGACAAGAGATCGAGAAGGATGTCTCAATCCGTTTTAGGAAGAGAATCCGTTTTTTCTTTTCGGGAAAGCAAGTGTATGCTTCACCGGGGAATGATAGCTTTGTAAGAAAAGCTTACCTATCGATATTATCGACTATCAGCATGGGGATAGACTTGTTAATAACGCGAAGGTGAAAGGTATGAAACTGTATTACCAACTATCAGCATGGTGATAGACTTGACAAGGTAAAAGAGTTTCAAAGGTTCGGTTAATATTACCGACTATCAGCATGGTGATAGACATGTTTAATAATATAACCAGAACAAAAAGGTTACCGACTACCAACCTCGTGATAGTGGTTCTGAAGACATGATCAATTATCAGCCGAGTGATAAAATGATTCTGGAGACTTTGTTAGGGAAATTACTGGTTATTCAGCCTTGTGAACAGTAATAAGGCCCTGATTGTCAAATGGTCTTCATGATTGATTTCCTAGAGAGGAAAAATCTTTTGAAAGAAACATAAACTGCTCAGATGATGAGGCTATTGTTTATGGTTCGTTTTTTACGACTCTGTTTGGGGAATCGGAATTTGAATTTCTGGTAAAGACAAGGTTCTAACCATGAATGAATTGGAAAGAAACAGTCAAATAAGACTTTGTACCCAATGAGGAATGAACTCGACTGGGGATTTTCTCCTTCGTTTTGAGAGGAGAAACTAAAGCAACCTTCTTCCACGAGGAATGATCTCAGTGGGGAACTGGAGAAAGAAAACGTTCTTTTTGCTTATGGGTGACAACCTACTTGGAGAGATGACACGCCCGTATCTGTTTCTCTTTTTTTTTTTTTTTTTTGCTTTTTCTCTTTTTTTTTGGGATAGATATATCCTGAACAAGTGTTTTCGAAGCAAACATTGAAAAATGCAAGAATGCATAAATGATGCAAATATGTATGAATGATGAATGTCATGAATGTCGCATGCATGCTAACAATACTGACAGACAAAGAAGTATACTGGAGAGGGACCGACGTCGCAATACAACCAGATACTTGGCAAATGTTCTTCAACACGGTGTAGATAACACAGGTGATGAATGGTGTTGCGTGCTTTAAACTTCTCTGGGGAAGATGAGCATCTCTTCTCATTGAGATGAAAGAACCTCCTCACCGGAGATGGAAAATCTTCTTCACTAGGGATAAAAGACCTTCTTCACTGGGGATAGAAGAGCTTCTTCACTGGGGATAGAAGAGCTTCTTTACCTCGAGGGGTAATTGCTTTAAGAATTCTTTTCTGGGACAAGAATACCGTTGTCTCATCATCTTCTTTTTGGGAAAACAAACAATTCTGAAGGATAATCTTTGGTTCATCCTATGGAGATAGTTGTTGATGTTCCTTCTGTTGTTCACAACTCAAAGGAAAGTTTCGCTTTTATTTTGAAAAAGTGACGTAAATTCATTCAAAACTTTTTTTTCTTTTTTTTTCTTTTTCAAAAACGAATAACACAATTAAAGCGTCATTTTTCAAGCTAAAAGAAATTAGATATTGCAAACAAAGGGCACAAGGCTCAAATTTATTTAATAGGATGGTAATCAGCTAAAGGCATGATTCCATGGAGTATTTACAAAAGTTGGAAATGGTAATTATGCGGAAAGGCTACATTGAAAGCAATAACCACTATTCCCTAACAACTTTGAGTTCCAACTGTGCTTGTCGCTTCAGATTGGTGATGATTTGATCGAAGATCCTTTGATGAAAAAGACTCTTCAGGTGACGAAGTATGGACTGATGCAGTTACTTTGTCATAAATCCTTAATTTTTGCCTAGATTGCCCTTTCAGGTTTTCAATCTACCAGGATGAATTTTTTCTGTTTATTGTCTCTAATTTTTGCCTGGATCGCCCTTTCGGGTTTTCAATCCACCGAGACACTCCTTTTTGCCTAAGTCGCCCTTTGCGGGTTTTCAACTTACCGAGCTGTTCTTTTTGTTCTTTTTTAGACAAAGTATTTCTTGACTGCATCAGCATTCACAGGATGTGGAAGTTCATCACCATCCATGGTTGCAAGAGTCATGGCGCCGCCAGAAAATGTTCTTTTGACAACATACGGGCCTTCGTAATTAGGAGACCATTTGCCCCTAGAATCTGGTTGAAAAGACAAGATCTTTTTAAGCACGAGGTCGCCTTCTCGAAATTCACGAGGTCGAACCTTTTTGTTGAAGGCTTGTTTCATCCTTGCTTGGTATAATTGTCCATGGCATAGAGCAGTCATACGTTTTTCTTCGATTAAGTTCAACTGATCGTATCTGCTTTGACACCATTCAGCCTCTGATAACTTAGTTTCCATGAGGACTCTCATTGATGGGATTTCAACTTCTACGTGGAACACAGCTTCCATGCCGTATACTAGAGAAAAGGGAGTTGCCCCTGTTGAAGTACGCACTGAAGTACGGTATCCATGTAAAGCAAATGGCAGCATTTCGTGCCAGTCTTTGTAAGTGACGACCATTTTCTGGACGATCTTCTTAATGTTCTTGTTAGCAGCTTCAACTGCGCCGTTCATTTTTGGTCTGTAAGGAGAAGAGTTATGATGCTCAATCTTGAATTCCTCACACAATTCTTTCATTATCTTGTTGTTCAAGTTTGAACCATTGTCAGTAATGATCTTGCTGGGAACACCATATCGGCAAATGATGTTATTCTTGATAAACCTCACAACCACTTGTCTTGTAACATTGGCGTAAGATGCTGCTTCGACCCATTTGGTGAAGTAATCAATAGCTACCAAGATGAAACGATGACCGTTTGAAGCTTTCGGTTCGATCATTCCAATCATGTCGATACCCCACATGGAAAAAGGCCATGGAGATGAGAGAACGTTGAGTAGAGTCGGTGGCACATGGATCTTATCTGCATAGATCTGACACTTATGACATCTCTTCACGTG
Source organism: Vicia villosa (assembly GCF_029867415.1). Lineage (NCBI taxonomy): Eukaryota > Viridiplantae > Streptophyta > Magnoliopsida > Fabales > Fabaceae > Vicia > Vicia villosa. Next base: position 67,373,308 of record NC_081183.1, on the reverse strand, counting down.
TTTACAACAATCAGATTCCATTGTCAACCAATAGTATCCCGCTCTTAAGATCTTTTTGGACATTGCATGCCCATTTGAATGAGTTCCAAAGGACCCTTCATGCACTTCATGCATTATCATGTCTGCTTCGTGTCTGTCCACGCATCTGAGCAAAACCATGTCGAAGTTTCTTTTGTATAGCACATCTCCGTTCAGGAAGAAACTGCCAGAAAGTCTCCTTAGAGTTTTCTTATCTTTGTTTGATGCCCCAAGTGGGTACTCTTGAGTTTGAAGGAAGCATTTGATGTCGTGGAACCGCGGTTTATCATCGATGACTGCTTTAGTTGCAAACACATAGGCGGGCCTTTCAAGGCGCGTAATTCTGACTGTAGGCATATCGTTCCAATGATTGACTTTGAACATGGAAGATAGAGTAGCCAAGGCGTCTGCCATTCGATTCTGATCTCGAGGTATATGATGCAATTCAACCTTGTTGAAGAAAGTCAACAGACGTCTTGCATAATCTCTGTAAGGAATCAAGCCAGGGTGGTAAGTTTCCCACTTGTATTTGATTTGGTTGATCACGAGGGCTGAATCTCCATATATGTCGAGGATCTTGATCCTTAAGTCAATGGCTTCTTCGAGACCCATGATACAAGCTTCATATTCTGCGATGTTGTTGGTGCAATCAAATAGCAATCTGGCGGAGAATGGGATATGAGTACCCTTGGGAGTGATGATGATTGCCCCAATTCCATTGCCAAAAGCGTTTACTGCTCCGTCGAAAATTAGGCCCCATCTTGATCCAGGATCAGGACCTTCTTCAGGTAACGGTTCGTCACAATCTTTCATCTTCAAGTACAAGACATCTTCATCAGGAAAGTCAAACTTGATAGATTGATAATCATTAATTGGTTGATGTGCCAGGTGATCGGCGAGAATGCTTCCTTTGACCGCTTTTTGAGCACGGTACTCAATGTCATACTCAGATAACAGCATTAGCCATCGGGCAATCCTTCCTGTTAAGGCAGGCTTTTCAAAGATGTACTTGATCGGATCCATTTTGGAGATTAACCAAGTAGTATTGTTGATCATGTATTGGCGGAGACGTTTTGAAGCCCAAGCCAAAGCACAACATGTTTTTTCGAGCATGGAGTAACGAGACTCACAGTCTGTGAACTTCTTACTCAAGTAATAGATGGCATGCTCCTTCTTACCGGTTTCATCTTGCTGTCCAAGCATACAACCCATGGATTCTTCCAACACGGTAAGGTACATGATTAGTGGTCTTCCTTCAACTGGAGGAATCAATATTGGTGGTTCTAACAGGTATTCCTTGATACTGTCAAACGCTTTCTAGCAATCTTCAGTCCATACAACCCCTTGATCTTTGCGGAGAAGCTTGAAAATTGGCCCACAAGTAGCAGTCATTTGAGAGATGAATCTGGAGATATAGTTCAATCGTCCGAGAAATCCTCTTACTTGTTTTTCAGTCTTTGGTGCAGGCATCTCTTGAATAGCTCTGACTTTGTCGGGATCTACTTCAATACCTCTTTGGCTGACAATGAAACCCAAGAGTTTTCCAGATCTAACCCCAAAAGTACATTTATTAGGATTCAAGCGAAGCTGATATTTCCTTGGTCGTTGAAACAACTTCAAAAGGTATTCAATATGTTCTTCTTCTGTGCTGGACTTGGCTATCATGTCGTCCACATAAACTTCAATTTCTTTATGCATCATGTCATGAAAGAGAGTAGTCATTGCCCTTTGGTAAGTTGCGCCTGCATTCTTTAATCCGAACGGCATCACTTTGTAGCAAAAGGTACCCCATGGGGTGATGAAAGATGTCTTCTCCATGTCTTCGGGAGCCATCTTGATCTGATTATAACCGGAGAACCCGTCCATGAAGGAAAAGACGTTGAACTTAGCGGTGTTATCAACCAGCATGTCGATATGCGGTAATGGAAAGTCATCTTTTGGACTGGCCTTGTTCAAGTCACGGTAGTCAACACACATTCTGACTTTTCCATCTTTCTTCGGAACTGGCACTATGTTGGCCAACCATTGAGGATATTCTGAGGTGACAAGAAAACCTGCGTCGAGTTGCTTTTGAACTTCCACTTTGATCTTGTTAGCCATATCAGGGTGAGTCCTTCGCAATTTCTGCTTAACCGGCGGACATTCTGGCTTCAACGGCAAGTAATGCTGAACAATATTGGTATCCAACCCAGGCATATCTTGGTAGGACCAGGCAAACACGTCAACATATTCTTTGAGAAGGTCTGTCAACTTACTCTTGATATCAGCATCAAGCAGCGATCCAATGGTCACTTCTTTTTTGTCTTCTTCAGAACCCAAGTTGATCTTTTCTAAAGGCTCTTTGTGAGGCAGAATGGCTCTTTCCTCGTGCTTAAGTAATCGAGAGATCTCGTCCGGGATCTCCTCTTTTTCCTCTTCTTCGGCTTCGAACACAGGAAACTCAAAGTTGGGAGAGGGCATAGGGTTATTGCGTTCAATGGGTTTATCAATAGTAAATCTGCACATGTGATTTATATTTACTTCAGAAAATTTATGAATGCGAGAGTGTATGCAGATTTTTTTTGAAAAAGTTTTTTTTTTTTATTTTGGTTTTTTAGGATTACCATTTCCAGAAAAAAGCAAAAAATAAAACATATAATGTAGGGAATTCAAAATGACACTTTATTTATGATTCATTTTTGAAACAAAGCCCTAAACACAAACTCATTTGTCTTGGGCAGGACAAAGAGGGAAACTTTTAAAACAAAGCCCTATACACAAAGTTATTTGGGCAAAACATTTAAAATCAAAGCCCTATAAAACATCTCTCTGCTTTGGGCAAGGCAGGAGGTCAAAATAACAGCGAGGTGATTACTTTGAGCGGTGAACAACATTCGGAACGTCGACAGCTTTCCAGTAGCAACGAACTCCTCTGTGTATTATGTATTCAGGAAAATTCCCTCCAGAATTATCTTCAGTATTGACATTGACCGCTGGTCAAGCAGGATTTGAAGGTCCTGGTTTGTCACCCTTGTTCTTTGTAGAGTTGAAACGGTCTTCTTATACTTCTTGAAGAGCATAAGATGAATCACAATCTTCAGAATTTTCAGGATGTATTTCCCAGTCCTCAGGATGAAGAGACTCATTGTCAGCGACACTTTCTGAGTCAGTTGCGGGACAATCTTCCCCTTCATCTTCAAAAATGGCATTTATGTGATAATAACCATCTTTAGGATTGTTAATCTTGGTAGATGCATTGAAGCTGAAATCTTCAGTAATTTCAGGCTGCTGAGAAAATTGACAAGGCTGATAAGCCTCTTCTGGTTGACTATTATATTCAAAGGAATCTCCCCATCCAGTTGGTTGGATATCTTCAATCGCAATCTTTGAACTTTCAGGTGCAGTATATTTTACCATATAATCAAATTTTCCACTTGGTTGTCCCAAGGTATCCCAGACCTCTGTAGGAATAGGCTCAGTTTCGTTGCCTTTGGATTTCTGTGACGGAGGATATGGTTCTTCCTGAGATATGTATCCCGAGTCATTGAGATAACATTTCCATTCTTCTTCATCATCGGAGAGACCTTCTTCGATGCATTCTTTGATAAGGACATTAACCTCTTGAGGAATTGGGTTAAGGAATCCTCCACTAATGAATGTTTCTTTGATCGGACGAAGGGTTTCATCCTTCTTGGTGCAGTTTGAGAACATTGGTGAACATCCGAGTCCTGCTCTAGTTTCATTTTTGGTAGGGATCACAACTTGCCCCCAGCCAGCGGTAGTTCCATCTTTCACTACTTTTACCGCCTCTTTGTAAGAAGAGATTGATGCTTTCTTCTTGGAAGATTCGTCTTCTAAAGAGAGACCTTGGAACTGAGTTCCTTCCACATCATCAGCACCAATGAAAGAGAAATTGGATAAATGACTCACCATTAAGGCTTGTTCTCCACTTATTGTTACCAATTTTCCATTTGTTACAAATTTTAACTTTTGGTGGAGCGTAGAAGTTACTGCCCCTGCTTCATGGATCCATGGTCGTCCTAACAGACAGCTATAAGCAGATTGAATGTCCATGACCTGGAAAGTGATTTGAAATGTATGTGGGCCAATTGTCATGGGAAGGTTGACTTCGCCGATAACAGATTTTCGCGAACCATCAAATGCTTTGACTACTACACCACTGAACTTCATAGGCATTCCTTGGTAAGACAAGCGAGCAAGAGTCATCTTTGGCATCACATTCAAGGAAGATCCGGTGTCTACCAGCACATTAGACAAAGAATCTGACTGACAATTCATAGAAATGTGCAGAGCAAGGTTGTGATTTTTACCCTCCTCGGGGAGTTCTTCATCACAGAAGCTTAAATTGTTACAAGCTGTTATGTTGGCTATTATCCCATCAAAATGGTCAACAGTCACATCATGATCTACAAAAGCTTGATCCAAAACTCTCATCAGGGCTTCCCTGTGGGCTTCTGAAATCAACAACAATGAAAGTATTGAGATCTTTGAAGGAGTCTGCATAAGCTGATCCACAATCTTGTATTCACTTCTTTTGATGAGCTTCAAAATTTCGTCAAAGTCAGGATTGACATTGGTTCCACTGGATTGACCAACATCAGTGTTTGTATTACTGACAGGAGTTTCCTCGGGATTTCCCACTGGTGTATTGATAGGATTTTGTCTGGTAGCAGGAGCAACAGGCTGCTTCGGAGGTAGTGGAGTATATACACGTCCACTTCTTGTTACTCGACTCACATCGGCGATGTTCACGACAGATGAAAGAGTAGGTAAAGGAACTTCTTGTCCATTCTTTATCATTGTAGCATTATAGTTGTATGGAACTGCCTTGTCAGAGTCATAGGGAACAGGTCCAGGTAGACAAATGATTAAAGGAGCAATAGGAACCTTTGGCTTGTTGTAGGTAACTTCTATGCGCTCAGGCATGTTGAAATGAGGAACGATGACGTTAACTTTAGGCATTTCCGAGTTGATATCTGAGACTAAAAGATGCGGATAACATCCTATCATGTTAACTTCATTTTCATTCCTATTTCTGTAGATCTGAATAGTACCATTATCCAACAGAACTTGGAGATCTCTTCTCACAATCGAACATCCATGAGGATCTACACAACATATGCTACAGGAACCGTATTGATGCTGGCGAAAACTCGGCCCTCGACAGAGAGTGGCGTGCATTTGTACCAAATCGGCTCTTGAGAAATTGATATTATAGACTCGGTACGGACCAGGACATCCATACACCATGTTTACAACATGCCCTCCATGATTGGGCAGCGATTTGCTTGCACATTCGGATTCAAATTTCTGAAAGAGAGGAGATTAGATCTAACCAACCTCTGAACTTCATATTTCAAAGCTATGCAATGCTCAAGATCATGGCCAGGTGCTCCTTGATGATAAGGGCATGAGACCTCAGCTTTGTACCACCATGGGAGTTTCTCAGGTACTGGGGGTGGTGCTCTAGTTTGAACGAGACCTTTTTCAACCAAGGCAGGGTACAATTCTGTGTAGGTCATTGGAATCGGATCAAACTATGGAGCTTTTTGCACACGATTCTGATTATTGTTGAACTGCTGAGCCTGTTGTCGAGGCTATTGTTGTTGAAACTGCGGGGTAAATCCCGGATTCGGCGTTGTATTAACGACTGGTGCGATAGCAGCTACTTGTCGTTGACGATTGACGTTTCCTCTTGGCCTCCCTTGGGATACCATGTCAACACTTTGTTCTTTCTTCTTTTGGAAACCACTTCCGAACTTTTTGGTTCCGCTTGAAGATCCACCTTCTTTAGTTAGACGTCCGGTTCGGACTCCTTCTTCTAGACGCATCCCCATGTTTACCATTTCGGTGAAACCACTTGAAGCACTAGCAATCATGCGTTCATAATAAAACGGACTGAGAGTATTCAAGAAGATCTTTGTCATCTCTTTTTCTTTTAACGGTGGATTAATCTGAGCAGCAGTTTCTCTCCATCGTTGGGCATATTCTTTGAAAGCTTCATGGTCTTTCTGAGCCATGGATCGAAGCTGATCTCTGTCCGGAGCCATATCCGAGTTATACTTGTATTGTCGGACAAAGGCCTCACCTAGGTCATTGAATGTTCGAATATTAGTGCTATCCAAGCCTGTGTACCACTTCAGTGCGGCACCAGTTAAACTGTCTTGAAAGTAATGGATGAGCAACTGATGATTATCTGCATAAGTAGACATCTTCCTAGCATACATCACGAGATGACTTTGTGGACAAGAACTACCTTTGTACTTCTCAAAGTCTGGGACCTTGAATTTGGCAGGTATTTGTACACTGGGAACCAAACATAGTTCCTGGGCATTCTTTCCAAACAAATCTTTTCCACGGATAGCTTTAACTTCCAGCTGTATCTTGTTAAACTGCTCTTGGAGATCTCCCACAAGATTACGCTGATTTATGCTATCATCCTGATCATGATAAATCTCATTGCCACCATAAGGAACTGTGTGAACCGTAGGGGTCGGAACTGTCATAGTGGGTTGAGAAAGTGTCATAGTGATTTGGGAAAAAGTTACCCCTGAATGTGGAATAAACGCTGAACCTTGCGTAGCAGGCGCTTCAGTTGTAGCTGTTTGAACCCCAGAAACATTATGGCGGAAACCTGTACCGAAGCTGAAAGGCGTGCCCCAACCTTCTAGCATGGAGAAAGATGGAATGCTGAATGCAACTGTAGAAACTGGAGTAATGACCTCAGATGTCACTGTTGCTTGACTGTTGGGTGGCGGTGGCTGATTCTGTGCGGCCATTAAGGAGTCAACCAGAGTAGTGAGACTTTCCAACTTTTCCTGAAGGGTGGTCACTGTACCACGGAGCTCAATATTCTCTTGTTCAGAGTGTTCCATTACTCTTCTTCTGCTTGAATGAGTATTGTATCTGTGATCTGATTGCGAGCGCGGTCGAGAAACTTTGAGACGCGATAGCTTGACGATCTATTGGAGAAAGATCCAAAAGATAAGACTCTAGACAACAGACTCGATATGCAGAATGATGTATGCAAAAAGAAATTTATGATTTTTCCAAATATTTTAAAGATTATTTCCTTGCAAACATTTGAACACAAACTATTCTTTTATTGAATAAATGGGAAATGTTACAACATTGGAGCGTAGCTCCTTACAAAAGCAAATGATAAATAAAAAGCTAAACAATCCTAAGCATCTTCATCAGACGAAGAACCAAATGCATTTTGCAGCTTGAGCTTCATGATTTCTTTCCCATAGTAAGCTTTCAATTCGTCCTTTTCGGTCCTCAGTTTGTCAACAACATTCTTCCAATCATCAGGAGTCGGAGCGTTGCTTGTTGAACCTTCAAGATTTTTCTTGCTTTCTTTGATGTACCTCTTGATTGCAGCGTCTTTCTGACGAATCTTCTCATCTTTGCTCATGAGCCATCCATCTTGATAATAGAGAGTTTCTTCGTGATCTTTCACTCTTTTCTTCAACTTTCTATTTTCCACATCAGTTCTACGAAACTTTTCTTCCCAAGCATCTTTTTCTATCCTCATCTTAGCCAAAGTGTCTTGGTATTCCTCCATAGTGGGAATGTTGGGTCGTTGAGACACTGCAGGAAACATGGGTTTTTCATAAGCATAAGGCATTTGAAACTCCTTTGCTCTTTTCTTTACCCAGCAGGTGTAGGCGTCCATGGCAATGCAATTTCTTTCCTCACCTTTTTCTTTCCATCGGACGTCGTACCAAGCTCTCACCATTCTTGCTTTCAACCTTTGAGGATTATCCCCTTCTCGGTAGAAGTAACCTTCCACTGTAGGACCAATGGGTTTAGTTGAATTTGCATACCCGAGTTGTCGTCGGGCTAGGACCGGATTGTAGTTAATTCCTCCTTGTGTACTAATGAGGGGTACGTTGGCGAACTCCCCACAACTATCAATGGTTTCTGTACCACAGCGAGCCAAGGTATACCAATGAATATCATTATTAGTAAGAGACATAAGTCTTTGAGGCCAACGTAAGCCTTCTCGGTTTTCCGTGAAGATAGGAGACTCAGGTAAGTGTGAAACAATCCATTTGAACAACAGAGGTGCACAACATACAATGATTCCACCGCCTTGGCGATTCCTATGATGGACAGAGAAATACATGTCACCAAGCAAAGTCGGAACAGGATTTCCAATCAGAAAGATCTTTATGGCATTGATATCAACAAAGTTGTCGACATTGGGAAACAGAACCAACCCATAGATGAGCAAGGCTAGTATAGCTTCAAAAGCTATCATGCTACCAGTTTCGATGAAATCAAAGGCTTTCTTTATTAGGAAGTGTGAAGTTAAACCCGGGAGGTTTCCTTTGGTAGTCCAATTACTCTCTACTTCAGACTTTTTCAAATGGGTACTTGCTGCAATGATGTGTGACTTAGGAATGGCTTCCAAACCATTGAAGGGTATTTTGTCAGACACAGGAATACCTAAAAGATTGGCATATTCTTCCAAGGTCGGTACCAACTGGTAGTCTGGAAAGGTGAAACACCGGTAGACGGGATCATAGAACTGAACCAGAGTTTTGAGAAGTCCTTCATCAACATGAGTGTTCAAAATAGGCAAAAGCTTTCCATAACTTTTCCTAAAATTACAAGGATCTTGTACAGAAGATGCTAACTCTATCAGTTTTTCCACATCAGGCGCTTTGAAACCGTACTTTTTGGTATACCTTTTTTCCATAACTTAATCCTATAATGTTTGCAAAGAAAATTCTCTAAATTTTTTTGGAAAAATCATGTTTTTTTATGGAAAAAGATGGGTTTTTTAATGAATGTATGAATGCATGGATGCATGGATGCCACATATTCAAACATGGTAAAGCAAACATGGTAACGCAAACATGGTAACACAAACATGATAACACAAGCATGGTAACGCAAACATGGTAACGCATAGGTTCAAAGGTCCAAAGTCACAAGCATGAGGTCAGAGAACCAAAAATGGGATAGTTCTAGTTAATCACCTGCACAACATGTTCTACTGATACGTCAGAGTCTACATTTTTCTTTCGGATATTACCGGCTTTCCACAATTAAGCTCATGAGCCAGTAATATTCTCAAGAAAAACTCGTCTGAGTGTGGTTCTCCGCATGACAACTAATCCAAGTCTTCACCTGAATAGTTTCTGCACCACAACCTAATAAGGCCAGGATGGGTTGGGGTTCTACGGCCAACTCAGCTTCTACAGTTCAATGAAAGTAATAATGTCTTCGCTACGAAACATGCTAAACATATATTACCAACAAGGAACCTCCACTGAGCGGAAGGATTCTCACGTACGCCTGTACATGACTATACCCTCCACCTAATTCTTATGTGTACTTAATCCGGGTTAGGATTTGTCCATAATGTATCACTTGTAACAGAACCACGCAAGTAACAGAACCAGAACCACACATATAACAAAAAATGAAATGAAAAATAAAGCAAATAGAATTAACCCTTCCTTTGGAAACAATAAAAAGATGGTCCCCAGTGAAGTCGCCATTTTTCTGTCGCGGGGAAAAATCGTATCCTTTTTTCGGGATGAGACACCTGATTCCTTCTTTGGGCTCGAGTGCTCAAAAAATGATTTTTCTTTTGTTCCGACCAAACTTTTTATTGTTTCCAAAGTAGGAAAAGGAAAAAAGCTGCAATAACCTAAAAGTGGGGGAGAGATCTTTGGTAAGAGGGTTGGTTATACGAAGGGAAGGTATTAGCACCCAACGTATCTATAGTACTCTATAGGTTTCTTTGTTTTGTTTTTCATTCCATGTTATTGAGAGGTTCTTGTGAAATAGGTGGGACCTAAGGTGTTTGTTTGATTATGCTCGCAAAGATCATCGCGATCCTCTGCATACATATCCCCTAGAGGGAATCAGAGCATCTGTAGCTCGGGGTCTACGGGTGCTAAGGTTTGAATGGTTTGAGGGAGAAGTTTTGCTCGCCAAGGATACGATCTTGTGCCTACGTATTCTCAAAGGGATGTTGAGAAAGTCAGAGCAATCGTAGTTCCCACTTATGCTAGTGGAAGCAAAGGAAAAGAGACAAATGTCATCTAAATGTTCGATGTATCTAATCTATATCATCACATACATCCGTTTGTTTTTGTTTGAAAATCTTTTCATTATAAGCCCTGGGCCATGCCACTTATGGCGCTTAGAATGATAAAGATGTTTTTGTTTGTTTAACCAGCCTTGTGGCAAAAACTTTCAATGAAGTCAGCCTTGTGACAAAAAGTTTTGATTAATCAGCCAGCCTTGTGGCAAAAGTTTCAATAAAGTCAGCCTTGTGACAAAAACTTTGATTAATCAGCCAGTATGGTGGCAAAACGGTTTGATTGAATAGCCAGCCTTGTGGCAAAAAAGTTTGATTGATTGATTGTTTGTGATGATATAGAAGAGATACTCCTATCATAGAGATGATAAATGTCTAATATCCTAGGGTATTTTGATTTTGGATATTGGGGATGCTTATAAGAAGCCCGTGGGTCCTTGTACGAAGCCCAAGAGGAGGCTATCTGAGGGTCCTTGCATTGTAAGCCCAAGAGGAGGCTATGGGAGGGACAATCCAGGGTCCTTGCATTGTAAGCCCAAGAGGAGGCTATGGGAGGGACAAGTCATTTGTACAAAGCCCAAGAGGAGGCATGGTATAGTTGGTTTGAGCTCTTAGAGCGATTTCACCGGGAAACCATACTCTATGTCCTAACCTAAACTAGTGGAGATTCTTTGCACGAAGCCCAATAGGAGGCTATGGGGAACCTAGTGTTGTACTAAGTTGAACAAGTATATATAACACAATCACAAATATGAACAAGTATGAACAAACATGAAGAGGTACATGAACAAATATGAACAGTTATATATATATGACAAAGTGTGTGTATATAATGGAGTTTATGAAGGAAATATACCTGTAAGCATGATCCATTTGTATACACGGGGGCTCGGGACTCATACTCGGGGAGAGGCCCATTTGAGTTTATTCAAAGCTAAGTAAACAGGTATTTACAAAGGGGCTTGGGACTTATACCTACATGGAGGCCCATGGTACTTTTGGGAAGATTTAAAGAAAAAAACCTTCATTTTTTATTAGTTATTCAAAATTAAATATAAACTGATCGAGGTATGTACAAAAAGGTGTGTGTACAATGAAATACCTAATTTCATGTACAGGAATGGGACTTATACCTATGTGGAGGCCCCTGTTTTATTTTATAAAACATGGTTGATTGCTTTATTTACAGACGCGTCGTTTGTTGTTTTTGAAAACAGTTTGAAAAGTATTGTTTTGAAAGAGTTTTCTGTACAAAGAAAAATTGTAAAAAGAAAGAGGAAAGGGACTTATACTCTCTAATATTCGAGAGGCCCATATCATTCTGAAAATCAATTGATCAATTAAAAAGATTTAATCAATAGTTTCCTTTGAAATCAAAAAGAAATGGTTTATTGTTTTGAAAAGAATTGTGATCGCTTGTTTAAAACGATTTGAATTTTGAAAGAAGTTAGTTTAATCAAGATAAGCAAAAAGATTATACTTAATTAATCACTTAGATGATTAGGGTTTGCTCAAAAAATATTTACAAGTGATTATGTTTGAAAATCAAATGAAAAACAATATTTTAAAGTATTAAAAAACACTTAAAAACATGTCATTTTAAACTCAATTAAAAATACATTAAATAAATATATTTTTGTGATTTTTTTGGATATTCATAAAATACATATATTAAATGAGAAGTGTTTAAAAAATGAAGAAAAAATGAATTAGTTTGGTTAATTAATTAATTAAATGAAGTTTGTGAAGAAAATGAAGAAAAATAGTGTCAAAAAATAAGGTTTGGCCCTGCCACGGTTTGAACCCACGCCCTAAGGTTCACCACTCAAAACACTTGCCAACTGAGCTGCGCGTGCAGCTTGTTATTCATACGCTTCCAAGATAATATATTTTAAAACAAACATTTGAAAACTTTGAACGAAAATCTGGCGCCAAGAACACACCCTAACTGAAATTCAAAATTCTTCAAAACTGTGTTGTTTTGATCGATCAAAGGGTCTATCTCACTCGGTTTTTCACGAGGAACATGATGGTGTCCTTTAATTTCATTTATTTTTTCTCTAAGATGATTAATTTTCTGATGAACACGAAGAACCCTAATATGACAAATCATTGTGAAATCGTGTATGATCATGATATGATGCAATTGATTGAGGGTTATTATTCAGTGATGGTGCAGAAACAAGATGGTAACTCAGTTTTTCATTTATGATGCATGTATGATAGAGTTTGAAGTTCATGAGCACTTACCTCAAAAACGGCAAAGCTGGAAATCGAATTTGAGCCTGGAGGTGTTACAGATGTTGTTGCTCAATCTGGACAGCTTCAATGGACCTTATAGAACATGTCTGGATGCTTGGAGTGAATTGAAAACCTCTTGATCACCTTGTGGTACCCGAACTGCAGTTTAGCTCAAGTGAGGATCAAGCTAGTTGATTTTGATGTTTCAGATCATGGATGATGGTTGGAACAGTTCATATGAAGTATATGGAGTGTGTTTGGATGATTAACTTGGACAGATATGGCCTGGTATGAGAATTGATATGTTAAGGCTCATTTTATGCAAACATGGTGGTTGAAGAGTGATTCTGAGATTTAGGTGTTTTTGGGGTGTGTGAGTGGTTCAAACACATCACATTTGATGTTTATGAGTTGCTAGAACCATCACTTTGGCCATAACTTCAAAGGTTTGGAGGTTGAGTTTTCTACCTCTTAGAAACTTAAGAAACTTGCATTCTAAGAAAGAAGAGAGAAAACCTATAATTGTGAGGTTTTGGTGTGATTTGAAAAGTGATTTGCACCTCTATTTATAGGCCATGAGTTCTGAATGCAGAGCTCTTGCAAGTTGATCAAGGAATGGTGATTTGGCATTTGGAGATAAAATGGAATCTTTACATTTAATGCAAAATGGTTAAAGTGACTTAACCATGTTTATTTCTCTAGATTCTTATCCTCTTCCATTCTGATCTTCTAATCAGAAAATATCTCTCAATTATTGCTTCTATGCATCATTGCTTGGATTATAGGTCATGTAGTCTTGAAACTTAGTGAAAAATGGTGAAAATTCAAGTGAAAAAGTTCACTAATGTCAAAATTCAAAACCATGGCTACACTCCATATTTTTTCATGCTCTTGGACATTTTGGAAAGCTCATATTACACACTTCAAAACCCTAGTTGAAAGTTTCTTCAAGATCTTTAAGGAAGTGGGTGAAAAAGATCCATGAACTTTGAAGAAAGTGAGATTTTAAGTGCATTTTTCAAAAGATGCCAACTTTGAAGCTCCATATCTCTTAAATGGTTGATCTTATGGAAAAAAAATTATATGTGTCAAAGTTGTTTATTGGATCAAAATCTACAACTTTCATGTTGGAAGTTTTTTTCAGTTTGTAGGTGAAATTTTGAGTTATTCCCTTCCAAAGTTTTGGAAAAACCATTGAAAAACACTTAGAAAATTTTTCTAAGTATAAAAGTCAAACTTTGACTTTTTGATTCTTGATTGATTTTCTTGATTTTTCTTAATCAAATGACTTCATATATCATATATTGATGATTCAAAACTTCAAAAGTCATGGTTGACCAAAATTCCTCAAAAGTCAATGGTGATCTTGTATGGTTGACTTTTTTCAGACGAATCGCGTTTCCGGAGATTTCAAGTGAACCAGGCTATCCTTACCAAATGAATGGTATGAATGGATAATATTGAGTTATTGGAAGATCTTGAGCCATGGTTTGAGTTGTGGCACCATGTCCTGATTAAAAAGTCAGTTGTTCAGTGAATTAGGTCAAAAACCCTAATTGTCGACCTGATGAAATTGATGACTGTGGATCTTGAATTGAAATGTAATTTCCATTTGATGTTGTCATAGGGATTATTTGAGGATGATTGAAACATTTGATTGACTTCCTGGGGGTTTTTAGGGTTTCCCAAATGTGATCCCTGATTTCAGTCCCTGATAGTTCAAAAATCCTAATCTGATGATCTGAGATTTCACTGTTGATCAATCCTTGTGTAGGAGATGTCTTGAGCCAATAGATTAGGTCAAAATGATGCACTTGGGGTCTTGAGGTCATGTCCCAAGTCATTGGGTCAAATCCTGAGCAAAAGTCAGGAGTATACTATCTTCAGTCAAAACCCTAATCTGGTTGGTTCAGAGCCTTTGAGCTTGTTGAAATGAATCTCTGAGGACCAAATGTTGATTGTTGATGAAGATGATTCATCTGAAATGAAGGGAGAACAAAACCCTAATTGATTGTTACTTGTACTGATGAGTGATTTCTTGTTTAAATCCTGCTGAGCACAAGTAGCAAACACAAGCTATGCAATTTGTTAGAGATGCAAATGATGCATATGCAGATGATATGAGGTGGTATCTTAGGTCAAAAATTGGGGTATGACACCAAGAAATTGACAACTTCCAGAAGTGCTTTTCCTTTCAACTCTATCTCCATCATAGTCAGCATCACAAAATCCTACTACGTTGTACTCTTTAGATCTTCTGTAGACTAATCCAACATTAATAGTACCTTTCAGATACCTCAGAATTCTCTTAACAACTGTTAAGTGAGATTCTCTAGGATCTGATTGGAATCTTGCACACAAACAAACACTGAATAAAATGTCAGGTCTAGAAGCAGTCAGATATAGAAGATATCCAATTATACCTCTGTATAACTTCTTATCTACCTTCTTACTTACCTCATCCTTACCTAGGACACACGTTGGATGCATAGGAGTTTTGGCTTCTTTGCTTTCAGAAAGATTAAACTTCTTCAGAAGTTCTTTCACATACTTCGTTTGATGAACATATGTTCCATCAGAAGTTTGATTGATTTGAATCCCAAGGAAGTACTTGAGTTCTCCCATCATACTCATCTCGAACTCAGCCTGCATAGACTTAGCAAACTCCTTTCCAAGTGTAGCATTAGATGTTCCAAAGATAATATCATCAACATAAATTTGATAGATTAAAATATCTTTCTTAAATGTTTTACAGAAGAGAGTAGTATCCACTTGTCCTCTAGTGAAACCATTGTTCAGAAGGAAAGAACTTAATCTTTCATACCAAGCTCTAGGAGCTTGCTTCAGTCCAAACAATGATTTCTTTAATTTGAAAATATGTTATGGAGACTTAGAGTCTTCAAAACCAGGAGGATGGTGGACATAAACTTCTTCTTCTATATAACCATTTAAGAAAGCACTCTTAACATCCATCTGATATAGAGTGATGTTATGTTGAGTGGCAAAAGAAATCAATAAGCGAATAGATTCTAACCTGGCCACTGATGCAAAGGTTTCTGTATAGTCAATCCCTTCTTGCTGACTATAGCCCTGAGCAACTAGTCTGGCTTTGTTTCTTACAACTTCTCCTTTCTCGCTCAACTTGTTTCTGAAGACCCACTTGGTTCCAATGACGTTGAATCCTTTTGGTCTAGGAACAAGATCCCATACACCATTCCTTGTAAACTGATTTAGTTCTTCTTGCATGGCAATTATCCAGTCCGCATCTTCTAGAGCTTGATCAATAGAAGTTGGCTCGATCAAAGAAACGAGACCTAATTGACATTCTGCATTGTTCTTGAGGAATGCTCTTGTTCTGATAGGATCATCCTTCTTTTCAAGAATGACATCTTCTAAGTGAGCAGAAGTGAGTCTAGAAGATCTTCTGACTGTTGGCTCTTCAGAAATTCTGAGATTCTCTAAAGATGCAGCAACTTGATCTTCTGATCCTTTGCTTCTGAGATCTTCAGCTTCTGATACTTTGCTTCTTGGTTCTTCAGCTTCTAATATATCAATATCTAAATCTGCAAAATTCTCAAACTGCTTTGGCTTTTCAAGACCAAGCTTATCATCAAATCTGATATTGATTGATTCTTCTACAACCAATGTTTCAGTGTTGTATACTCTGTAGCCTTTAGAGCGTTCAGAATATCCAAGAAGGAAACACTTTTGTGCCTTAGAATCAAACTTACCAAGATGATCTTTAGTATTCAGAATGAAACAAACACATCCAAAAGGATGAAAATATGAAATGTTGGGCTTTCTGTTCTTCCACAATTCATAAGGAGTCTTATTTAGAATAGGTCTTATAGAGATTCTATTCTGAATATAACATGCAGTATTTATTGCTTCTGCCCAGAAATGCTTAGCCATATTGGTTTCATTGATCATCGTTCTGGCCATTTCTTGTAGAGTCCTATTCTTTCGCTCTACAACTCCGTTTTGCTGTGGAGTTCTAGTGCAAGAGAAATCATGGGAAATACCATTTTCCTTGAAGAACTCCTCAAAGAATCTGTTCTCAAATTCGCCACCATGATCACTTCTGACCTTTATGATTTTGCACTCCTTCTCAGATGGAATCTGGGTGCAAAATTCAAAGAACACTGAATGAGACTCATCCTTGTGTTTTAAGAACTTTACCCATGTCCAGCGGCTATAATCATCTACGATGACTAATTCATATTTCTTCCCTCTGACAGATGCTGTTTTGACTGGTCCAAACAGATCAATGTGCAGAAGTTCTAGCGGCCTAGAGGAAGAGACAACATTCTTAGATTTGAATGCATGTTTGGAGAACTTGCCCTTCTGACATGCTTCGCAAAGAGCATCTGATTTGTTTTTCAGATTTGGGATTCCTCTGACCAGGTTTAGTTTGTTAATCTGAGAAATCTTTCTCAAACTAGCATGGCCTAATCTTCTGTGCCAGACCCATTACTCTTCACTGATCGCGACTTTACGTGTCTATTAATCTGACGACTGCAAGTGCACAGTCGTGTCATGTAGTTTTAAAAGATATCGAATCCACAGGGACTATGAATCGACCTACCGTTATCTAAGGTTACTATGTAAAGCTAAGGCTACTAATATTTTGATTGTTTCTAAGGGGAAGTGATTGTGAATTCTAAGAAATGTAGTAATAGGCGGATATCAGTATGTATTTCGTTTAACTTAGGTGATCCGAAGGTCCATTGGCTAATGTATAAATTCGATTAAAAATCTTTATTAATTCTATTGATTAAAAGTCCTCCTCTCAAACTCTCGCTCTGTTGATTTAGACTACTGTCCTAACTCGTAATGTACGCTCTCGCCATCCCATTAGATTTAGAAAAGCTTTTTGGAAACAACGTAATTAATAAAATGCTTGTTTTATGAAGTTGTTATCTATTTAAATCTCCTAATCTCAAACTCTCGCTCTGTTGACTCGGAACATGCTAATATCCCTAACGTACGCTTTCGCCATCCCGCGCGGGTGTAAAAACACTTTTTGAAAATAAATAAGTTCTAATTAGCTTTAATACGCTTTTGCCATCCTTAAAACTAATGTGCTATGTCTACTATCCAGTTAAAGATCTCAAACTTTCGCTCTATTGATTTTAACCTTTGACCGTCTTAACCCCTCAAACTTTTGCTCTATTGGTTTTAAGACTTACTAATTAAATTAGACATACAAACCAAAAACAAGTGATATTTAATAAAACATAATTAAGCCAATTTATTTCGGATCCCTACGGTTAAATTACTTTACATACCGATATCTTAATTAATTAGCCAGATATATTAATACGGTTAAACATGCATAAATTAATTTGGTTCATAATAAAAGGCATGTTAAATGGCATATAATATATCATGCAATAATAATAATAATTAAAACGGTAAATGATAAAACCTGAATAAAATAAATTGCGATTGAATTGAATCTTGAAGTATCGAACTTCCACCACAGGTTGGCTGGATCGTTCTTCGGAAATTATTGGGCAGGAATTTAAAAACAAGGAATATAAAAATAAATCTAATGTAAGGTTAGATCTACGAAAGGTTCACAACAATTTCCAGTGTAGAAATTGTTGCGAGAAAAATAAAGCGGTTAAATGAAAGGCAGGAAAATAAATGCTTGAAGAAATAATTCGGCAGCACTTCGTTAGCAGAAATTCGGACCCCCTGAACTGAAGTAGCAGCCTCTATTTATAGTTGAGGGTCTGCAGTTGGGATGCGTGAAAGGAGGAGCTCTTCTTGACTTGGACTTGGAGACGTGCGTCTCCACTTTTTGGGGAGAGCCTTTGAACGACTTGAGACGTGCGTCTCAAGTGGAGAAGATCTAGGAGGCAGCTGGAGACGTGCGTCTCCTTTTGGTGAGGTGGCATAGGGACGTTGGAGACGTGCGTCTCCACGTGCTGGAATGACATGGGCCACGCGCAATTGGATTCTTCGTGGGCTGGACTTGTAGTTTGCACAATTGGGCCTTCTTTGCACCCCTTTCTTGCTTCAGCACCCCTTTTCCATCTTTTAGGCACAAATAAAGGTGATTTCAGCTCCATTTCTTTCCTTTTCACAAAAAGTCTCAATATGAGCGTAAAACCTGAAACATCACAAATACCCGCATAATATCATAATAAAACAATATAATTAAAGGAAAATGCTATAAATATTTATGGATTTCAAGCTAAATATTGAGATAAAATCGTGTTATCAAATTCCCCCAGACTTGAACCTTTGCTTGTCCTCAAGCAAATAATAAGATAGACAATCAGAGGACAGTGAAATGAAATACATTTCCACCACATCGTTCGGGTCGTACTCAGCTTACAGAATGTTTTCGTTTGAAACTTATGCGGCAGATCGTAGCAATAAAGTTACAGTAGCGACACTAGACCACTCCCAGCGTGCATACAATTCCGAATCATGCCATCATAGCTTGACCTTGACTCTTCATCTTGTTTTACCCTTTTCATTCGCGCGCAATCACATTAAGCCCATTATCTTGACACGCACATAGTAGAGTAGCCGGTTAGTTACTATGATCCTTTTAATGGAGTTCTGACACATTTACGTGGTATACTCCTTAGTGCTCATTTGTGGATTGTGGGGAACCGGACAATAGTCCTTCCTACCAAGTTCAGTACCAGGTAACTTCTGAACCAATCAACAAATAGTTTTTATATTTGAGATTTGTGACCGTTAGGTTAAATGATCGTATGAGGATCACCTTACTTAGTAGGTACATTTCTATTGGAAGTAAAGCATATAATAATAATTATATGGATCATACACTTATATTCATCGACTCTCTGCGTAGTTGGTGTCTAAGACGGTGTCGACTGCTATAATAAACTAATAAGGGTTACTACAAAATTGAAGTCGATGGTTTCGGTATAAAGGGTATTCAAATCGGTTACGCATACTTGGGGGTTTTAGAGTGTCGAGACGATAAGGGTATTGTCTTGAATCTTTATTCTGGTTTCTATGTGTTAAGTATTTGAGTAGCTTTGTACTTCTCGAACGTGTGGGGTTATGCGTTTATCGTTTTGGAGTAAAAATTTTGTTATGGATCAAGAAAATGGAAAAAAATTGTAATAGCCACGGAAATATACATATAAGACTTAAAGTTCCATAAATATGCTTTATTGAATTTGAAAAGAAACATTACAAGGAAAGGAAATAAAATAAAAGGAAATGATACTAAAGCGAGTAATACGACTCCCCCAGACTTAAATGATGCAGTGTCCTCAATGCATAGCTACTACTCCTCGTTGTTGCGGTTGCGAGAACTGTAACAGCCCGAATTTTATTATTTGGCTAATTAAATAAGGATTTATTTACTTAATTTGGACGAAGTTTGATAATTAATTGGATCATCGGTGTTATTGAGAAACGTGTTCGGATTATTAAGTGAAGTTGGAATTTATTCGGTTAATCGAAAAATTAATAAAGTGGAATATGTAGAGGAATAATATTAGAATTAATATTATTATTGGATTTTTATTTAATTGAGATAGAGTCGGATTTAATTGGATTAATCGGAAAATAATATTAAGGGTAATAATATTATTTGTTGGAGCATGATTATTTATTTGAACTACTCTATTTCATCAATTGGGCCTAATTAGTTAGGAAATGGAATTATATGGGTTAAGCCCAATATGAATAATATAGTAAGGGTTGGAAGACTAGAGGTATCATAACTTTGTTCATTTGCAAAAGAAGAGGAGAAAGGAGACTAAGAGAAGAAGAAAGGGGAAGAACAACAAGGGGCAAAAGCTAGGGTTTAAAGCACATTGAAGAGGTAAGGGGGAGAATCCTTATTATTATGTGTTAGTATGATTGGGTTAATAGGTAGAAATATGTTTAGGTTGAAATCCCTAAGTTTTTATGGTTTTAAAATTGTTAGGTCTTTATTAGAAATCATTGAATATGATGAATAATAGTGTTATGATGTTTCTATTTGAAAATAGATGTTAAAAAATTATTGATAAGCTTTATGTGTTTTACAGTATAATATTTTGTTTGATTTGTGTTCGATTTCAATTAATGTAGTGTTCATATACTTGATTCATCTAAGATTCATATACTGTAGCACGAAATTTCTATGGAGATTGGTTTCCATGTAGTGCTAAACATCTATCCATATTTTACTCGTAAATTTCTAGGTACAGTGACGTTAAATTGAAATCACTCACTCTGAATGATGAAAGTTAGGAACATATAATAATTGGGTGAGTTACAAGTGATAGGTATTTCAATTGAATGCACTGTAACATCACGTTTCAATTCTTTAGTCTTGGAGCATCATGTTTTGAGTTTAATAATTTAGGTACTGTAGCGACATTTTAAGCTAAATTGAGAAAACAATTTAAATTGTTTCAAGTTTACTGATATGCATATTACTTCATTAGTATAAAATAATAATTAATAATATAATATTAATAATAATCTATTATTATTAGTATATTATATTTAGGAGTTTTGAATTAGTGATAAATATTTGGATTATTTGACCAATTTAAATTATTTTCAAATAAGTTAGAGTTGTCAATAGGGTTGTTAGAGTTGCCTTCGAGTTATTTAGAGTCAAATCTATGAACCGTATAATTAAAATTGTAGGTATTTGACTCATTAGAGTTATTTTCATTATTACTTGAGTTAGACCGTTAGCCAATTAAATTCATAAGAGTTATTCTTATATGTTTAGAGTTGATAGTGTATGATGTCGGTGTTTGCTCTTTCGTTAAAACTTTAACAATTCATGTCTTTTGAACCGTAACCCGTTCGAGTCTCCGTTCGAAGCGTTAGAAAGCTAGCGCGATATTCTTTTCAATAAAAATGGTCTTGAGTAATAGAATGCTAGAAATTGGAAATGGAGTAGAAATAGAAGTGAATTAAATTAAGATAGTGTGATTATTAATTGGTTGATTAATTAATAGTGAAATTAATTTCAATGTGTTCAATTGATTAGCGTATAATTGGAATTGAATTGATTATTCGGTTTGTCAGTAAATTACGGTATTTTGAGGATTTGTCCGTAATTGTGTTTTGTCTTGAATATGTATGTTGAGAAATATATATTTCCATGCCAATGATGTTGTGCTAATATTGATTCTCTGTGAGTAGTTGGTTAATATTAATTCTAATGATTAATTGCTTGATGTTGAAAGTGTGTGTTCATATATAATTGGCAAAATGAGAATTAAAATGAGATAGTGTGGTTACTAGTGTTAATTGGATTGTGTGAATCGTAATTGATTAATTGGCCTCTTGTATGTGAATGATGTGTGTGTTGTGAATGTTGTGTACAATTGGTGGATAATTCATAGGGTTGAATTATTGTGATATGCGGAAAGTTAAGATGGTAGAGATGATCTTAATTGCATATATTTGTGACATTGTACATGCATTCATATCATAGTGTGCCTTGAAACACAGATGGATTTGCTTTGAAACACAAGCGGGCTTGGATTCTAGAGTGAATCAGAAGCCGTAAACTATATGTTTACAATTGGTGGACTTTGGTCTTGTCCGGATCAGAAGTGTGGCTTAGATTCTCGAGCTATGAATCGGAGGCTGGTGAAACTCAGAATTTTACATTGGTACCACATGCATAGTGTCACATGTTTCATTGAGTCACATTAGAGTTATGTGATAGTTGATTATGTGCATTATGTTGTTATGATGTGTGCATGAATGTGATAATTGATTATGTGCATGATGTTGTTGTGATAAGTGTACGAATGAACAATTGATTATGTGCATTGATGTTGTGATGCTATGTGTATGAGTTTGGTAATTGATTATGTACACTTGGTGTTGTAGTGATAATTGTATTAGTTGATAATTGAGAAGGGGTGATGTTTGAATACGTAATTGGTTAAATGCGAGAATATGTGATAATTATGGCTATGTATATAATTGGGAATATAGTATTGAGATATTATACTCTTATACTTGGTGTATGCTTAATATATGTGAATTATGATTAGTATTAATTTCATGATTAGGCAAGTGTAATGCATTCCTATAATTGTTGATTTAACCATTGTATCTCATTATACTTTCTTCATAATGGTTCGTATTCTCACTCTTCTGTTTTAATGTTGCCCTCGTTTGGCGACATGTAGGTTTGACGATTAGTAGCTGGCGTGTGATCTAGTCGGAGTTTCTTCCGAGTTGCTTGGTAATTAAGTAGCGAGTCAATGCTCTGGTCATGTAACACTGGGTAGCTTAGACGTTGAACTCATGTTCTATTTATTTATGCATTTTGTTATAACTTGCGAACATGTTTAATTAGTTACTTGTTGTTGAGAGGCCTTAAGCCAAATATTATGATTATGGTTATCTTATGAGTTGTTTATGGAGATATGATCATGGTATGGGACATGTATCATTTATATGAAACACATGAGTATCACTTTCTGCTGTTAATGCATA
This sequence comes from Vicia villosa, assembly GCF_029867415.1. NCBI lineage: Eukaryota > Viridiplantae > Streptophyta > Magnoliopsida > Fabales > Fabaceae > Vicia > Vicia villosa. Next base: position 67,350,525 of record NC_081183.1, on the reverse strand, counting down.
TTCTGGATGAATTATGATTATATGTAAGGTGTTATTTGAAATGACCAGGTGTATTGTATTTTGTGGATAAATGCTGTCGGTTTTAAAAGCTTTTCAGTTTTTGAAAACGTCGATGTGACGCCCTTTGAGTTATATGCATGCTTATTCTCTGATTATATGCTTATTATTTTATGGGGTAAAAAGGGGTGTTACAAGAACTGCTTGCGCCTCTTGTACGAACACGTCGACGTCTATCAGTAGGAGAGCCATTTGCACGAACGTTAAGATCATGTAATTGCGTAGCAATTTCTGTGTAGCGGTCTTCGGTCCTGACAGCGTAGTCACGGTGTTCTTGTTGCATTTCTCGAATTAGCCTTAGTGTTTCGTTTTGATTTGTCTACATAGCCTGAAAAATTTGGTCTTGGTTGAATTGCAGCATACATGGCATTGAGAGTAATATGCGGAGGATTATTTTGAGGAGGTTGGTTGAAATCAGCATCTGCTTGGTTGAACTCTTGTTCCATTTCATCCACCGGCTCATTAGGATGTTTAGGTTGGTTTTCTTGAGGAACTTCATTAATAAGCCTTCAATGCTGAATATAACGGATGTTGATTTGCTCGGGGCATGGCAGGATGACATTTGGAATCAGAACTTTGTTTACGACCAGAGTGAATCGGCCATCATGACGTGGTGAAACCAGATGAGAGTCACGGCAGTAAGTGAGATCGAGGGATTGAGATGGCATCATGAGACGAGAGAGGGAGATGAGGTCGTCAGAGAGACCTAAGGCACAAGCCAAGGTGGTGATAATACCGCCAAACAGGAAGGGGTTTGTAGCGGGAGCGTTGATGCAGCCTTGGATATGTTGGAGCATAAATGGTGCAGCATTGAAGCGGATATTATTTAGCGCACAGTATAAGAAAAATAACTCATTTTGGTTTACCTTGTGGTTGTTGGATCTTGCAAAAATAGTGTGACCCAAAACACGTTGAAAATAACGTATAGCGGGATTTTGAATATGAGAAGCATGAAGATTCCTCCAACCGGTAGCATTTTCGCTAGTCAGATTAAACCAAAATTCAAAAGCGAGTTGCTCCCAAGGGCGACCATTGAGTTCTTGAAAGATTGTGCGATGAGCATTTGGTGCATTATTGAAATGCAAGTACGTAGCAACTTCTTCTTGATCCAAATTAAAGCCACGGTTAAACATCCGAAATTAGATGTTACCGGTTAAAAGTGGTTGATCAGAAGGAATGTTGTAGTGGAAAGAGCTTAAGAACTCTAAGACGAGCGGCTCATTAGTGGGTACGGGTTCGGTACAGAGATGGTGTAGGCTAGATTTTATGAGTAAACGGGTGACACCATCTATAAGACCCAAAGTTTCTAAACAATCAGTGTTCACGAATTTCGTGGGGACAACTGAACGTTCGTAGAAAGCAAGATATTTGGTTCGTTGAGCGTTGTCGTCTTCCTCTCGAAAGATAATATGTTCAAGGTTGGGAGGAGGTCTCTCAGGGCGTACACTTCGGATGATTGAACGCGGAGGCATCGTGTGTTTGGAAGGAGATAGTGTGGAGAAATAGAAGAATAGAAAAATGGTTTGGAGGTTGTGAAGAAAAAGAGTGGTGGTGGTGTGGTTTTATAGTGAGGTTTGAAAATGGTGGAGTAAATATAGAATTGAAAGAGATTTATGGTGGTGTTTGAATTTTGAATGGAATGGAGAAATGGGAAATGATGTAGAGTTAAGAGGTGGTGATGGAGGATGAATGTGGTTTATGGTGTTTAAATGGAAGGAATTATGGGGAGAAGGAAGAATATTGAATGATGAATTTTGAAATTCAAAATTCAAAATTCAAAGAGGGAGAAATGATGTCTCAGCGTGGTCAACGAAGCAGAGCAACTGCTGCCCTTGGGAGACGCGCGTCTCAGGCAAGCAGTCTGCTGGGAATCCTTGGAGACGGACGTCTCCTATCCCTTGCATGCAGAGATGGGGTCCCACAGAGGTGGAGACGTGCGTCTCCTAGCCTAAGGAGATGGTTTTCTCGCATGCACTGGTTTGGACAAGTTCTGACAGGTACAATAGAGTGTGATAAACAGTTCAGAACAGTGTCATAGTTTAATACTATAAACAGCAAAAATAATGGTAACCAAGCTGAGTATATTATATGCGTTCAGAAATATATAGCAGTTAATAGCATCATAATATAACACAGTAGCAGTAAATGAATAAAAATAATGCATTTCAGATTAAAACTAGTACTGAGTGTTGATAGAAACAGAATGTAAAAATGCATAAAATTAATTTCTAAACTAGGAATTGGAAATTGCTAAAACTAGAAATAAAATCTAATATCCTAAAAGTTAACATCTAGCCACGTCTGTTGTTGTGCACATTAGAATAAATGTGTTTGAAGACTTCGTCGAATTGAGCATTGACAGTGTCGATGAAATTGAAGAAGTGCATTTGCAGAGTGTGTAACTCGTTGCGCATATGTTGAACTTCATGTTGTAGTGCATCTATTGCTTGGCCTTGTGTGTTCTGATTAGGAGCATGCTCGATCCTTGGAAGAGCATTTCTTGGGGCCACTGATTCAGCAGATACAACGGGTTGTTGTTGTTCAGGCTCGACATCAGTCATGTCTTCAGATTGAACTTCTTGTGAACCAGTAGGAGTCTCAGGCTCATACTCAGGTATAGGTTCATCTTCAGGTAGAGGCTCATATTCAGGCACATGATTATCCTCAGGCATTGGCTCATATTCAGGTTCATGATCATCTTCGAGTATATGTCCATATTCATAGTATCCAGGAGGAGTGTCAGGTTCAGAGTCTTGTTCTGCTACGTACATGTCATCATCTAAATGTTCATAGGCTTGTGGGGTTTCTAGAGATGACTCTCTTTCAGGAATCTGATCATAGTAAAGCCAATAAGCAGGGTTGTGCACACTCGTCCTTGGATTCGGTAAGGTGAACTGATCTAGCACTTTATTATCAATGAGTAAATCAAACTGATCAGGTCCAAGGTTTCCAATGATACCTCGATTAAAGCAGAAGCGAATTTTCATGGAGTTGTAGGAACCAAGAGGTGTCAATCTAAGCAGAGGTGTTCTCAGACCTATAGCATTTGCAATCATAGTGACGAATCTGCCGATCAGAATAGGTGAAACTTCGTCTTGCGTGATGCGCTCGAAGTTTGCTAGCATAAATGTGATAGCGTTGACCGGACGATTCTGAGAGGTACAGAACATGATGAATAACTCTTCTCTAGAAACTTCAGTGACATTTTCGGGTTTACCGAAGATGTAGTGAGTGATGATCTTATGCAGGTATCTGAAGGCAGGGTTATGAATGTTCTCGGATTGAAACTCGAATTCCTCAGGGTTATCGTTACCAGTAATCTTACCCCAGAAGTTTTCCAACTCCCAGTAACCAAGACTTTCCTCAGGAACTGTGGTGTAGGCATCCGATCCATGAGGGATTTCTAACATTTCAGCAAAATCACGGACACAAAACTGATATTCTAATCCAAAGAGTCGAAAGAGGATAACTCCTTTCCTCAATCCTTGTCCACAGTTAGGCAGGTAGGTCAAAGAGCTCAAGAATTCCAGAGTGAGCTTTCGGTAGGTATTAAACTTGCAGAACAGGTGAGAACCGGTCCAACAGATTTGGTTCAGCAAGTACATGACGCTTTCTTCGATTCCTAATCTTATCATAGTCGGGTGGTGAGGATAGCGAGTCAAATCCATTTGCCTCTGAGCTAGCTTAGCATATCTCGCTTCTTGTCCTCTACCACAGAAAACGACTTCCATATTGTCGACCTCTTGCATCTTGATGAGTTAGTAACTAAATATGCCTATAAGTCGAAAAGTATGAAAATTAGTTAGAAATAGGCTAGTGTTTTTAAAAGGAAAATTAAAAAGAAAAATTAAAATTAAAAGCTGTAACAACTTATAATAATAATTATAATTATAAAAAGGAGAGATTTTTATAATTTTAAGATAGCGGTTATAATTATAATAATTATTATAAGAGGTAGAAAAGGCATAAAAATAAAAATAAAAAATAGAAAAATTAAAATAATTCAAAACAACATAAAATATTTTTAAATAAATAAATAAATAAGAACAAGAAAAATGAAAATAAAAATGTGGGTTGTCTCCCACCAAGCGCTTTGTTTTATGTCGTAAGCTCGACGATTAAACGAAAATCATTTTTCCGAATGAGCGGGTAGCTCGTCAAGTTTTAAAATTTCAATATTTTCATCGTGCTCGAGACGATGGTAACATTTAATAAGTTGCCCATTTACGACAAAAGGTTCGACGGTTTCTCCTTTAATTTCTATCGCTCCGCTCGGAAGTATGTTAATGATTTCGAATGGGCCAGACCATCTAGATCGTAACTTTCCGGGAAATAATTTCAGTCTAGAATTAAATAATAGTACTTTATCGCCTATGCTAAAAATTTTTCTAAATATATGCTTGTCGTGCCATTCTTTCGTTCTTTCTTTATAGATTTTGGTGTTTTCGTAAGCGTCTTGTCTAAGTTCGTCTAATTCGTTTATGTCTAGAATTCGTTTTTCACCAGCAGTAGTGTAATTTAAATTTAAATTCTTAATGGCCCAATAGGCTTTATGTTCTAATTCTACCGGAAGGTGGCATGATTTTTCATAAACGAGTTTGAATGGGGTGGTTCCAATTGGAGTTTTGAAAGCTGTTCTATAAGCCCATAAAGCGTCATTTAACTTGGATGACCAATCCTTTCTAGATATAGCAACAGTTTTCTCCAATATCTGCTTTATTTCTCGGTTAGAGACTTCTACTTATCCGCTTGTTTGTGGATGGTACGGTGTAGCTATTCGATGATTTACTCCATATTTTCGAAGGAGTTTTTCAAGGATTCTCGAAATGAAGTGGGATCCACCATCACTAATTACCAGTCTTGGTACACCAAATCTAGGAAAGATAACGTTTTTGAAGAGTTTGATCACTACTCGTGTGTCGTTTGTAGGAGAAGCGATAGCTTCTATCCATTTCGAAACATAATCGACAGCTACGAGTATATATTTATTTCCGAAAGATGATGGAAAGGGACCCATGAAGTCTATTCCCCAGACGTCAAATATTTCTACTTCTAGAATACCTTTTTGAGGCATTTCGTCACGTCTCGAGATATTTCCTGTTCTTTGGCATCTATCACAGTTTAATACGGCGAAGTAAACATCTTTCCATAGGTTGGGCCAAAAGAGTCCAGATTGAAGGATTTTGGCGCAGGTTTTAGATGTGCTATGGTGTCCTCCATAAGGGGCTAAATGGCAATGTGTTATTATACTTCCTATTTCTTCCTCAGGTACACAACGTCTAAAGATTCCATCGGGGCCTCTTTTGAAAAGGAGGGGTAGTCCCAATAGTAGTGTTTGAGGTCATGGAAGAATTTCTTCTTCTGTTGGTAGCTTAGATTAGGGGGAAGTACACCAGCAGCTAGGTAATTTACGAAATCCGCATACCAAGGTGTGGCGGAGCGGGCTAAAGCTACTTCTATGAAATTGCTGGATCCAATGGTTGGTCGATATGGTTCTATTTCGTTAGCTTCCAACTGAGCGATGAGTCTTTCGTAAGGGAAATCATCATCTATTGGTACTTGTTCGGGTTTCATATTTTCGAGTCGAGAGAGATGATCTGCTACGACATTTTCGGTTCCCTTTTTATCCTTAATTTCTAGGTCGAATTCTTGTAATAAGAGGATCCATCTCAACAATCTAGGCTTGGCGTCTTTCTTGGTTAAGAGGTACCTAACAGCGGCGTGGTCAGTGTATATGATGATTTTAGCTCCTACCAAGTAGGAATGGAATTTATCTAATGCGAACACGACGGCTAATAGTTCCTTTTCTGTTGTGGCGTAGTTCATTTGAGCTTCTTCTAGGGTTCTACTCGCATAGTATATGACACGGAGTTTTTTATCTTTTCGTTGGCCTAAAGCAGCTCCTACAGCATAATCGCTTTCGTCGCACATTATTTCGAAAGTTTCACTCCAGTCGGGAGGTTGCGTAATCGGTGCGGAGATTAATGCTTGTTTAAGTGTTTGAAACGCTTCAGCGCATTTTTCGTCAAAGATGACTTCGGCATCTTTCATTAGTAGTTCAATTGAGGGCTTAGTTATTTTAGAGAAATCTTTAATAAAACGTCGGTAAAAACTGGCGTGTCCTAGAAAGCTTCTTATTTCTCTAACTATTTTGGGAGGTTGAAGGTTTTCACTGATTCCAATTTTTGCTTTATCTACTTCGATTCCTCTATCGGATATGATGTGTCCAAGTACGATTCCTTGTCGAACCATGAAATGGAATTTTTCCCAATTGAGTACTAGGTTGACGGTTACACATCGTTTGAGTACTAATTCAAGGTTTTCTAAGCATGTTTCAAAGCTTCCTCCATAGACAGAGAAGTCTTCCATAAAGACTTCCATTATCCCATCCAGGAAATCGGCAAATATTGCCATCATGCATCTCTGGAAGGTTGCGGGTGCATTGCAAAGTCCGAAAGGCATTCGTCTATAAGCGAACGTACCATAAGGACATGTAAATGTGGTCTTTTCTTGGTCGTCAGGGTGAATAGGAATTTGGAAAAATCTGGAGTATCCATCCAGATAACAGAAATGCGAGTGTTTGGCTAGGCGTTCGAGCATTTGATCTATCAATGGTAAAGGAAAGTGGTCTTTGCGAGTGGCTTTGTTTAGCTTCCTATAGTCAATGCACATTCTCCATCCAGTTTGGGTACGTTGTGCTACAGATTCGCCTTTCGCGTTAGTGATTACGGTAACTCCTCCTTTCTTAGGTATGACATGAACAGGACTAACCCATTTACTATCAGATATTGGGTATATGATTCCGGCTTCTAATAGTTTTTGAATTTCCTTTTTAACAACATCGCTCATGATGGGATTGATTCGTCTTTGATGCTCCCTAGAGGTTTTACAATCTTCTTCGAGCATAATGCGATGCATACAGAGGGAAGGACTTATTCCTTTCAGATCTGATATGTTATATCCTAGAGCGGTTGGGTATTTTCTTAGGACAGTGAGTAGTTTTTCGGTCTCGGTTTGTCCTAAATCGGCATTAACTATGACGGGTCGGTTGAGTTCTTCGTCTAGGAATTCGTACCTTAGGTCAGTAGGTAGTGTTTTAAGTTCTATAGCAGGTTTCTTAGGTCCAGGTATAGGATCAGGAGTTAATGCTAGGCATTCACTCAGGTGGTTATCTTGATATTCCCCACGCCAGTTGTCATCTTCAAAAATAGGCGGTATAGGGATTCTTAGGATCTCGGTTTCCTTATGTGGTTCGGATTTTATTTCATCCACACACTCATCGATGATGTCGGCAGAGCAGCATGTGTCAATTATAGAAGGTGCTTTCAGGAACTGAGAAAGAATGAATTCAATATTTTCTTCTCCGACTTCAAAGGTAAGCTTTCCTCGTTTAACGTCTATAATTGCACCAGCAGTTGCTAAGAATGGTCTTCCTAATATGATCGGGATGTTAGAATCTTCTTGGATATCCATTATGATGAAGTCAGTTGGGATGTAGAATTGGCCTACACGCACAGGGATATTTTCTAACATTCCTATAGGGTATTTAACTGAATGGTCAGCTAGTTGAAGAGACATTCTCGTTGTCTTAAGCTCACCCAGGTTTGGTTTCTTACAGGTTGAAAGAGGCATCAAACTAACACTGGCTCCTAGGTCGCACAAGGCTTTTTCTATAATAACCTTTCCTATTACGCTGGGTATGGAAAAGCTACCAGGATCTTTTAGTTTGGGAGGCATGTTATTTTGGATGATAGCACTGCATTCAGCTGTAAGCGTTACAGTTTTGTTATCCTCGAGTTTCTTTTTGTTTGATAGAATTTCTTTTAAGAATTTAGCGTACGAAGGCATCTGAGTTATAGCTTCTGTGAAAGGTATGGTTATGTTTAATTGTTTTAGAAGTTCTACAAATTTTTTAAATTGCGCTTCGGTTTTGGATTTAGCTAATCTTTGAGGGTAAGGAATTGGTGGCTTATAAGGTGGTGGTGGAACGTAAGGTTTTTCTTTTTCAGGTTCCACTTCGGTGTTGTTCTCATTCGTCTTAGCAGTTTGATCATCAGTTGATGTCTTTTTGGTTTCCCTTGGCTCTTGTTGTGACATGGGTGCGTTTTGAGTTCTAGGATCGATAGGTCCATCGTAATTCGTTCCACTTCGCAGTGTAATCGCGTTTGCATGTCCTTTAGGGTTAGGTTATGGTTGAGCAGGAAACGTGCCAGCAGGGGCAGCAGTAGGTGCTTGTTGTTGAGCTACTTGTGAGATTTGTGTTTCTAACATTTTGTTATGTGTAGCTAAAGCATCTACTTTGTTTGATAGTTGTTTTAGTTGCTCACTATTGTGGATGTTTTGATTCAGGAAGTCTTTGTTGGTTTGTTGTTGTGAAGCTATAAAGTTTTCCATCATGATTTCTAGATTCGACTTCCTAGGGGCGTTTTGAGCACCTACAGGCGCTTTTTGATAGCCAGGTGGGACAGCAGGTGCCTGTCCAGGCGCGTACAACGCATTGTTGTTCTTATACGAGAAGTTTGGGTGGTTCTTCCATCCAGGGTTGTACGTGTTAGAATAAGGGTTTCCTTGAGCGTAGTTTACTTGATCAGATGGGATACCAGTCAAGAGTTGACATTCGGCAACTACGTGTCCAGTTAATCCACAAATTTCGCAGTTAGGTGCTACAGCAGCCGCGGTGGCTGAAGGAGTGATGGTTAAGTTTTCGATCTTTTGAGTTAAAGCGTCTACTTTAGCGTTTACGCGGTCTATACCACTTACTTCGTACATTCCTCCTTTGGTTTGGGTTTTCTCTAGAGCGACTCGTTCTCCTCCCCATTGGTAATGGTTTTGTGCCATGTTCTCTATGAGGTTGTATGATTCATCATGGGGTTTGTCCATTAGTGCTCCGCCAGCAGCGGCATCTATAGTCATTTTCGTGTTATAAAGTAGACCACCATAGAAAGTATGGATGATCAGCCATGGTTCGAGTCCATGATGAGGGCATAGTCTAAGCATGTCCTTGTATTGTTCCCAAGCTTCGAAGAGTGATTCGTTATCTTTTTGGGTAAATCCGTTGATTTGACCTCTTAGCATAGCAGTTTTGCTAGGCGGAAAATATCTAGCTAAGAATACTCTCTTCAGTTCGTCCCATGTAGTTATGGAATTAGAAGGCAGGGATTGAAGCCACGCTCTAGCTCTATCTCTCAAGGAGAAAGGAAAGAGACGTAATCGAATAGCTTCGGAACTAACGTTGTTAGCTTTGACAGTATCGGCATATTGCACGAACACGTATAAATGGAGGTTAGGATCGTCTGCAGGGCTTCCAGAGAATTGGTTCTGTTGAACAGCTTGTACCAACGAAGGTTTCAGTTCGAAATTGTTCGCCTCAATTGCAGGTGGTGCGATACTTGAGTGTGGTTCAGCGCGTGAAGGAGCGGCATAGTCTCTAAGAGGACGAATAGCAGCCATCTCTAACTTCGGGGTAATTTGATTGATTTGATCAGTAAAGATCAATTCCTGATTAATCGGAATTGGTGCTACTTCGGGAAGATTGCGAGCTCGACGTTTGACGTTAATAAAACGTTCGATCTCGTTAATTCGTTGTATTAAATCTCCTCCTTGTGAACGAGTATTTGGCATACAATCGTTCAAAAAGAAAGGAAAGAATTGCCCTAGTCTCTACGGTGTAACAGTGAGTTACGATATCGACTTGAATAGTCCCCGGCAACGGCGCCAAAAACTTGATCGCGACTTTACGTGTCTATTAATCTGATGACTGCAAGTGCACAGTCGTGTCGTGTAGTTTTAAAAGATATCGAATCCACAGGGACTATGAATCGACCTACCGTTATCTAAGGTTACTATGTAAAGCTAAGGCTACTAATATTTTGATTGTTTCTAAGGGGAAGTGATTGTGAATTCTAAGAAATGTAGTAATAGGCGGATATCAGTATGTATTTCGTTTAACTTAGGTGATCCGAAGGTCCATTGGATAATGTATAAATTCGATTAAAAATCTTTATTAATTCTATTAATTAAAAGTCCTCCTCTCAAACTCTCGCTCTGTTGATTTAGACTACTGTCCTAACTCGTAATGTACGCTCTCGCCATCCCATTAGATTTAGAAAAGCTTTTTGGAAACAACGTAATTAATAAAATGCTTGTTTTATGAAGTTGTTATCTATTTAAATCTCCTAATCTCAAACTCTCGCTCTGTTGACTCGGAATATGCTATTATCCCTAACGTACGCTTTCGCCATCCCTCGCGGGTGTAAAAACACTTTTTGAGAATAAATAAGTTCTAATTAGCTTTAATACGCTTTCTCCATCCTTAAAACTAATGTCCTATGTCTACTATCCAGTTAAAGATCTCAAACTTTCGCTCTATTGATTTTAATCTTTGACCGTCTTAACCCCTCAAACTTTCGCTCTATTGGTTTTAAGACTTACTAATTAAATTAGACATACAAACCAAAAACAAGTGATATTTAATAAAACATAATTAAGCCAATTTATTTCGGATCCCTACGGTTAAATTACTTTACATACCGATATCTTAATTAATTAGCCAGACATATTAATACGGTTAAACATGCATAAATTAATTTGGTTCATAATAAAAGGCATGTTAAATGGCATATAATATATCATGCAATAATAGTAATAATAATTAAAACGGTAAATTATAAACCTGAATAAAATAAATTGCGATTGAATTGAATCTTGAAGTATCGAACTTCCACCACAGGTTGGCTGGATCATTCTTCGGAAATTATTGGGCAGGAATTTAAAAACAAGGAATATAAAAATAAATCTAACGTAAGGTTAGATCTACGAAAGGTTCACAACAATTTCCGGTGTAGAAATTGTTGCGAGAAAAATAAAGCGGTTAAATGAAAGGCAGGAAAATAAATGCTTGAAGAAATAATTCGGCAGCACTTCGTTAGCAGAAATTCGGACCCCCTGAACTGAAGTAGCAGCCTCTATTTATAGCTGAGGGTCTGCAGTTGGGATGCGTGAAAGGAGGAGCTCTTCTTGACTTGGACTTGGAGACGCGCGTCTCCACTTTTTTGGGGAGAGCCTTTGAACGACTTGAGACGTGCGTCTCAAGTGGAGAAGATCTAGGAGGCAGCTGGAGACGTGCGTCTCCTTTTGGTGAGGTGGCATAGGGACGTTGGAGACGTGCGTCTCCACGTGCTGGAATGACATGGGCCACGCGCAATTGGCTTTTTCGTGGGCTGGACTTGTAGTTTGCACAATTGGGCCTTCTTTGCACCCCTTTCTTGCTTCAGCACCCCTTTTCCATCTTTTAGGCACAAATAGAGGTGATTTCAGCTCCGTTTCTTTCCTTTTCACAAAAAGTCTCAATATGAGCGTAAAACCTGAAACATCGCAAATACCCGCATACTATCATAATAAAACAATATAATTAAAGGAAAATGCTATAAATATTTATGGATTTCAAGCTAAATATATGAGATAAAATCGTGTTATCATTCACTAACAGACATAAGGCAAGTCACCTTCTGCTTCTCAAGATCAGAAAGATCAATCTTATAAATGTTGTTCTTTCTCTTGCCTGTAAATAGGATTGAGCCATCCTTCTGACTTACAGCCTTGCAAGACTTTTGATTGAAGATTATGTCATAACCATTGTCACTTAGTTGACTTATGGACAATAAGTTATGCGCTAATCCTTCTACAAGAAGTACATTAGATATGGAAGGAGAGTTACCAGTACTTATGGTTCTAGAGCCAATAATCTTGCCCTTCTGATTTCCTCCAAAATTGACTTCTCCACCAGACTTAAGCACCAGGTCTTGGAACATAGACCTTTTTCCCGTCATGTGTCGGGAGCACCCAGAGTCCAGGTACCATGACATGTTGTGCTTTGTCTTCTTTGCTGCCAAGGATATCTGCAACAGAAATTATCTTCTCCTTAGGTACCCACAACTTCTTGGGTCCTTTCTTGTTAGTTTTCCTCAAGTTTTGATTGAAATTGGGTTTAGCATAATAAACAACAGGAGGTACAACATGATATTCCTTAGGTTTAGCAGCATGATATTTTCTAGGTTGTGTCACATGCTTCTTAGTGTGTGTAACATGAAAGCTTTTGGCATGTGAAGTGAGCCTAATATCATGTGAGTGGCCAAACTTGAACTGATCATACAATGGCTTGTATGTGATTTTCATATCATCTACAGGTTCAAATTTGTGTGGGGTATCACCCTCATAGCCAACGTCAATCCTTTTGTTTCCAGAAACACCATATATCATAGAAGCAAGATGACTTCTGCCAATACTTCTAGATAAGAACTTTCTAAAACTCGAATCATATTCTTTCAGAATATGATTGAGACTAGGAATGGATTTTTCTGAGTTAGAAGGAGATCCAATGTCTTTGGATAATTTTAAAACTTTTTCCTTCAATTCAGAATTTTCCACTTCCAGCTTCTTAGTTTCAGAATCAAATAGCTTTTCAGCTTTTTGTATTTGATACTAAGATGAGCCTTGAGTTCCAGAAGTTCTGTTAAACTGAAAACTAACTATTCTCTAGATAGTTCAGAAAATACCTCTTCAGAATCTGATTCTGATGTAGATTATGATCCATCATCAACTGTGGCCATCAGTGCAATGTTTGACTGCTCGCCTTCAGAGTCTGATTCTGATTCTGAATTTGAATCATCCCATGTTGCAATAAGACCTTTCTTCTTATGAAGCTTCTTCTTGGGATTCTCCTTCTCAAGTTTTGGACACTCATTCTTGTAGTGACCAGGCTCATTGCATTCATAGCATGTGACCTTCTTCTTGTCAGATCTTCTGCTTCCAGAAGATTCTCCACGTTCAAGCTTCTTAGAACTTTTGAAGTTCTTGAACTTCCTATGCTTGCTCTTCCAGAGTTGGTTTATCCTTCTGGAGATCATGGACAGTTCATCTTCTTCTTCTGATTCTGATTCTTTAGAATCTTCTTCTTCAGCCTGAAAAGCGTTAGTGCATTTTTTATAATTAGATTTTAATGCAATAGACTTACCTTTCTTCTGAGGTTCATTAGCATCCAGCTCTATTTCATGACTCCTCAGGGCACTGATCAATTCTTCAAGAGAGACTTCATTCAGATTCTTGGCAATTTTGAAAGTAGTCACCATAGGACCCCATCTTATTGGCAAGCTTCTGATGATCTTCTTGACATGATCACCCTTGGTGTATCCCTTGACAAGAACTCTTAATCCAGCAGTTAGCATTTGAAATCTTGAGAACATTTTTTCAATGTTTTCATCATCCTCCATCTTGAAGGCTTCATATTTCTGGATCAAGGCAAGAGCTTTGGTCTCCTTGACTTGGGCATTTCCTTCATGAGTCATTTTCAGTGACTCATATATATCATAGGCAGTTTCCCTGTTAGATATCTTCTCATATTCAGCATGAGAGATAGCATTCAGCAAAACAGTCCTACACTTGTGATGATTTTTGAATTGCTTCTTTTGATCATCACTCATCTCTTGTCTTGAGAGCTTTACACCACTAGCTTTCACTGGACGTTTGTAACCATCCACCAGAAGATCCCATAAGTCACCATCTAAACCAAGAAAGTAACTTTCGAGTTTATCTTTCCAATATTCAAAGTTTTCACCATCGAATACTGGTGGTCTAGTGTAGCCATTGTTACCATTTCCATTGTATTGCTCAGCAGAGCCAGATGTAGATTTAGGTGTTGGAGTTTCAACCATCTTGACTTAGCGTTTTTCTCTTCCTGAATCTTTTCTAAACACGGTTAAGTTCTTGCACCTTAGAACCGGCGCTCTGATGCCAATTGAAGGATAGAAAAACACTTAGAAAGGGGGGGTTTGAATAAGTGTGACTTTAAAAACTCTTAAGATAAAAACAATGAACACAATATTTTTATCCTGGTTCGTTGTTAACGAAACTACTCCAGTCCACCCCCTTAGAGTGATTTACCTCACCTGAGGATTTAATCCACTAATCACACAAGATTACAATGGTTTTCCACTTAGATACCCTCTAAGTCTTCTAGAGTATTCTGATCAGAACCTAATCACTCTAGGAACACAATGATTAGATACCCTCTAAGACTTTCTAGAGAATTCGATCACAACTTGATCTCCTCTAGTTCTTTACAAATGAATGTAAACAAATTCTTACAAGAGTTATACAATGCTTCTTAAAAGCTATAATCACAACTGTGATATTTCTCTTAAAGTTTAAGCTTAGTCTCACTAAGGTATTACAACAGTAATGAAGTGAGGTTGAAGATGAAGTTTTAGAGCTTTTGAATTTGACAGCGTTTCTGTATGTTTGCGCAAAAAGTTGTTTTCAGCTTCTCATCAGAACTTCTATTTATAGGCGTTTGAGAAGATGACCGTTGGGAGCATTTAATGCGTTGCATGATCCGTACAGCATTGCATTTAATGTTTCACTCTTTTGTCAACTACCTCGAGCCTTGCTTTTCCTGCTTTAACTGACTTTGCCTTTAATAGCTTCTAATGTTCCTTTTGTCAGTCAGTGTAGCCTGCTATCTCGTACTTGCTTTTGATCTGATGTTTGTAGATACAACGTTTGAATATATCAGAGTCATAGCAGCTTGGTGCAGAGCATCTTCTTGTCTTCTGACCTTGAAGTGCTTCTAGCGTGATACCATGAGAACTTCAGTGCTTCTGCTTCTGATCTCAAGTTCTTCTGATGCTTCAATAGACCATGTTCTGATTCTGCTTGACCATCTTCTGATATCTTGCCAGACAATGTTCTGATGTTGCATGTTGAACCTTCTGAGTCAGTGCTTCTTGCGCCGATTTTGTGCATACTCTTTATATATTTCCTGAAATGGAAATTGCATAGGATTAGAGTACCACATTATCTCAAGCAAAATTCATATACATTGTTATCATCAAAACTAAGAATATTGATCAGAACAATTCTTATTCTAACAAGAAGTTCCCTCATAGATACACTCAAGGGGTATCTAGTCATAAAGGGGTTCATCTATCAACATAGCGAAGCTTACAAGGGCGCTCTACAATAACCTGGGGGCAAGGGTCAGTCCAACTGGGGCAATACCCTGAACGAAGATGCACATTTACGATGGAGGGAAGGCGACATATGATAACTCCTCATCATGAGGCAAAAGGGTCATAGGTTTCTTTATCAATCTACAAACGCTGAAGGTTGCGAACGGTGTGATACTATCCTTAGAGAAAGCAAAAGAGGTTCAGTCAAAGGAAACTCATGAAGTTCCGAAACGACGAAAACCCACCGCTAACAATTTATTCCCGACAGGTTTGACGTGCCCAAGGAGAATTCGAGATTACCCTTTACTTCTATAAGTCTAGGAACCAAGGGGTAAAACAAGGTCGACGGATTTACAAAGGAGATTGTCCCTAGTATCAATAGGTTTTATCAGCTCAAAATTTCAACCCCTACGATTGCTAAGTGTTACTCAGGATAAAAGTTGTACCTTCGGATTAGCAATTCTAATAGGATGACCATGAAGGTTTTGGAGTAAATTCATTCGCTCACTACTACGACTTTCCACTCGCACACTTCTATTCTATTTTCAAATTCAAACTCAGGATTATTAACAAACATAAAGGAGAATGACAAATGCAACTAACTAAATCTCGTTAAACGTATGCTTTCAAGGTAAGACCGAGCCGACGATGTACAAGCATTATTTCAATTCCTAAACAGTGGAGATACAAGGATGTTAATCCCTCGTCACCCCCTCGAGCCAGAAGTTGGAGTTTGTTTCTACTTTTCAAATAAACCTTGATTTCAACCAGGGGCATGGCAGAGTTCGATTAATTCAATGGTGTCTTTTGTGGTCAAGAGATTCAGTTAATCCAAGCAAAGGTTCAAGCATAAGGATCAAGAAAAGGTTTAAGCACATCTTCTTCCTCGCATTCATCAAAAATGAGGAAGCAATGGAGATAACATTCACAACATCTTCTTCCTCAATACATCATTCAAGATCGAGGACGTATCAAAGTCGAAGCTTACAAATCAAAATCAACATGGCAGTCACAACATTCAATATCCAAGGATCAATATTTCAAAAGGAGTATTAAAAACAAAGGAGAGCGCCTGCTAAGTCAAGACGGAAAATTCCATAAAAGGAAACAAAAATGACTTAGGCGAAAATTAGGGCATCCCGATGGATCAAATTCAAAGGAATTGGCTCATGCAAAAATAAGGGATAGAAAAAATAAAGGCGAAATACAAAGGATAATCTTGTGACTGCTAAATCATCAAAGCTTCCCATCAATGCTTGGATCTCTATAACATTTTTCATCAGTGCTTGGATCTCTACTAAGGCTTCTGCTCAATATCAGAACTGAAACGATTCTCTTACATACAAAGCGCATCCATTGGATTAGGCGAATTTTAGGATTTGGAGAACATCAATGAGAAAGGGGTGGGGTAAATAAAATTTCGAGCCTTATATCTGTTGTTTCTTAAACAATGAACCATGCCAAATTACAACATTCGAAAGTCCTAATTGAGGCAAAGTTAACTACGAAAGCATATTAAGCAGGATTTTGTTATACTGACTCCTAGGTTTGTTAAAACTATTTCTAACCACTACGCTTCTTCAAGCATTCATTTCTAATCATCCATTCCTAATTCATAACGGGCTTCGATTTCAAAACTTGCATACGCATTGCATTAGAGTTATTTCTCAAAGGGTACAACGTCATCTACGAATATACACTTAGCATCAAGGAGATTTCGAAATTGGTTGATCAAAGGCGATCATTTCTGATCAAGACTCTTGAATGGAGGAACCACATCCAGAGGGTTCTCCTAAACAGGGGAAAATTTTCAAGGATCACAGGGGCACACAATCAAAGATCCTATTAACTAAGGGCATTCATCCTAAGGTTCAATCGACTTGGGTCACATCTCGAAGCAATCTCAATCAGGGGCATGTCAAACATGGGATGAATTTAAATCAAAAGGATAGAACACTACAGATAACCCTCCATATCCTGGAAGTCAAGAGCATGCCCTTCAATCTAAACATCGAAGCATATGACAAGGTTATTTCTCGGGGCACTTCCTTCATGGCTAGGAGATCAGAGGCATCTTTTCCTACGAAAATATTGGGGCAGTGGATATCTAATCCATAGGGCGAACAATTCATAAGGGTAAAGGTGGAGAACCTCGAAAGGCCAAAGGTGTGGAGAATTCCAAAAGGCTGAAGGTGTGGAGAATTTCAAGAGGTTAAAGGTGTGAATTGCTAAAGGTTAAAGACGTGGAGAACTTCGAAAGTTCAAAGGCGTGGAGTGATTCAAAGGGTCAAACCGGGGCAAGACGCACAGCAAAAGGAAAAGGCATCCTCACACTTCACAACCTCGAACAAATCTTTCTCCTAACTACGATCTTCAAGTTCAAAGGCGGGTATTGGGAAGTCGCGCTAGTATCCAACAACCTTACATCAAAACATCCAAGTCATCACTCTGGTGCTAAACCATATTGTCCGCCTGCTTCCCGGTAACCTTACCGATGACAGTAACCTTACTGTTGGTTTATTTCCAATCGCCTGATTGACTTATCCCGGTAACCTTACCGATGACAGTAACCTTACTATTGGTTTATTTCCAATCGCCTGATTGATGTATCCCGGTAACCTTACCAATGACAGTAACCTTACTGTTGGTTTATTTCCAATCGCCTGATTGACGTATCCCGGTAACCTTGCCGATGATAGCAACCTTACGGAGATATTCACCCCAATCACCTGATTGATGTATCTTGGTAACGTTACCGATGATGGCGACCTTGTTGTTCATTTCACTCATAAACAAACTACGCATATGCATAAGCATAAGCATCATCCATATTACCAAGACGGCATAAGCATAGTCGTGGTATAAGTGCAAATATGGTTTAAACAAAGTCCAATGGGTTTAAGGAGATAAAATCTGGGGATTGCATCAGCATACATACATACGCATTAGCATCAGCATACATACATACGCATTAGCGTTAGCATACATGCATCAGCATAAGCATTCGAGTCAAAAGGCATCTACATGGCACAAACGCTAGAACCATAGGCATGTACACGCTACGCATTACGCACTACGCTTTACACACTACGCATTACACACTACGCTTTACACGCTATGCTTTACACACTACGCTTCGCACATTAATTTGGTACAAACAGCATATGCAACGCCAAGTCTATGGCTCTCATATTTCTAAGTTCTGCGGATATGCTAAAGAAATTTATGCAGGTACGCTTGTCAATCCATGGCAGGTAATTCCTTGGGTGCGGGTAAGTTTGCTAGAACTATAGCAAATAATTCCTATCGGTGCAGGTAAACTTGTCCGAACCAGGGCAAGTGACTCCTATTGGTGCAGGTAAACTTGTCCGAACTAGGGCAAGTGATTCCTATTGGCACAGGTAAACTTGTCCGAACCAGGGAAAGTGACTCCTATTGGTGCAGGTAAGCTTGTCCGAACCAGGGCAAGTGACTCCTTTTGGTGCAGGTAAACTTGTCCGAACCAGGGCAAGTAATTCCTATCGGTGCAGGTGAGCTTGCTAGAACTATAGCAAGTGATCCTTTTGGGGTTACACAAACTACGACAGTAAGTAGGTACGACCAACTGCGAAGACTTACTAGAGCTATAGTAAGTGGGTCATACCATCTACGATAAACTTACTGAAACTACGATAGTAAGTAGGTATGACCAACTGCAAAGACTTACTAGAGCTATAGTAAGTGGGTCATACCATCTACGATAAACTTACTGAAACTACGATAGTAAGTAGGTACGACCAACTGCGAAGACTTACTAGAGCTATAGTAAGTGGGTCATACCATCTACGATAAACTTATTGAAACTACGATAGTAAGTAGGTACGACCAACTGCGAAGACTTACTAGAGCTATAGTAAGTGGGTCATACCATCTACGATAAACTTACTGAAACTGCGATAGTAAGTAGGTACGACCAACTGCGAAGACTTACTAGAGCTATAGTAAGTGGGTCATACCATCTATGATAAACTTACTGAAACTACGATAGCGAGTGGGTATGCCAACTGCGATGACTTACTAGAACTATAGTAAGTGGGTTACCTACAAACTACAAAACCTTGCTAGCACTATAGAAAGTTAATTATCTTTTACACAGCAAACGGCAAACCCTTACTATTGCTATGTACGTTTATTCATCACGTTAATCCCCTTGCAGTGATATGAAGCTACGTCTGTTTGGTACGTTAGTCCCTTGGCAGTAACCAAAATCCTTCTCATCACGTTAGTCCCCTAGCGGTGATCAGTTTGTTCTCATTTATCATGTTAGTCCCCTGGCGGTGATATCTACATTTATCGGCTACGTTAGTCCTCTGGAAGTAACCAAAATCTGCCCCTATCATGTTAGTCCCCTGGCAATGATACACAACTAAAACTTATTGCATTGGTCCCCGAGCAGTAATAAGTTATCTTCTTATCACATTAGTCCCCTGGCAGTGATATGAAGCCACGTCTCTTTGGTACGTTAGTCCCCTGGCAGTAACCAAAATCCTTCTCATCATGTTAGTCCCCTGGCGGTGATCAGTTGGTTCTCATTTATCATGTTAGTCCCCTGGAGGTGATATCTACATTTATCAGGTACGTTAGTCCCATGACAGTAACCAAAATCTACTCCTATCATGTTAGTCCCCTGGAAATGATATACAACTAAAACTTATTGCAGTAATAAGTTGTCTTCTTATCACATTAGTTCCCTGGAAGCGATATGAAGCTACGTCTCTTTGGTACATTAGTCCCCGAGCAGTAACAAGTTTCCTTCTCATCATGTTAGTTCCTTGGAAGTGATCGATTGGTTATCCACGTTAGTCCCTCGGCAGTGATCTTCTTCGAAAATACAAAGGGTTTTACAAAGGGTTTTACAACAAGGTTTTTTAAAGGGTTCCTCAATTGGGTTTATTTATCACGCTAGTCCCTCGGCAGTGATCTTCTTCAAAGCTTCATCAATAACAAACAAGGGTTTTATTTTTCTTTTCCAAAGTTACTAACATACTTCAACTAACATAACTAACAGTCATGCATCAGTCAATTACATACCTCATTCATAATGCATATACATACATTGCGTAACTCGGTGGGAGAACTGACTTTTATTTTATTTTCGCAAACAAATGTTGCGGTGAGCAAGAGTCGCCACCGACTTTTATTTTATCCAATTAGGAAAGGTATAAAAGAACAGGAAAGACCTTCTTTGAAAAGAGATTGAGTTCGGGGGGTAGGTTATGAAAAGGGAAGGTATAAGCACCCTTTTCATCCGTAGTTATCTACGGGCTCTTAGTTGCTTAGCTCACTTTGATTTGTTTGAAATGTTTGAAAAGTGTCGTGTGTGTTTAGAAAAACAATTTGATTTTGAGAATGTCTGAAAAGACAATTGTTAGAAAACACGGTGTGAAAAGCGTTTGATTTGAATTGATGTGAGCAAGCACTTAAGAGCTACCTACCCTAAGTTCGAAAGGTCTTTCCCATACTTTAAAGTTTTCCTTGGGTGATAGTACTATGCATACCATTTGAGGGTAGGTAGTCCTATACATTGGATGTGCGGGTCATCGAAGGGTCATCATATGGTCATTGAAGGCAACACTGTATGGATACCTTAGCAATTTTCCGAAGGGGCTATCATCATTTACCGAAGGCAACCTGAGGGACAAGATCATATTACTGTATGCAACATCGAAGGGTGATCGAGGGACTTATGATCTTTTTATCGAAGGGACAATGATGATTTGATTTGATAAGAGTCTTTGCTAAGAGTACCCCTACGCTCGAGGGACATGACCATTTTTATTCGTAAGGCAACAAAGAGGGGCGTACCCTAGAGGTGAGTGTGTGTGAAGTGTGTTAATTTCAAATATGTTATCTTGAATTAAAGTAAACTAACGTTGAGTTTATTAGTCTTGTCATGCAATCCTATTAGCATACATCTAAGCAGTTATATGGTGCATAAAGTAAAAGCAGAAATTAAAGCCCTAAACTATTACATGGCTTCGGGGAGGGGGATTACAAGATGAAGCAAATGGGGAGAAAAATTATTACAATGACCGAAATGAAAATAAGCGATTAAATGTGTAAAGTTAAATAACTTGTAAACGTCCATGAAAACAATCGTCGGAATCGAAGGGCGTTTGACAGATTTAACTTTGTGTGCTGCTTTTGATCCGTGTTGTTGTCAATTAGCTGTTGAATCAATGATGGTGATTGCGGCTGGATTGGTGGATTCTCGCACCGATGAGGTCTGTGAGTTGTGTCGTGGTTGCTCGCGGACAATTTCCGACAGCTTTACGGAGTCGACGACGGCGTCGTCACGGTGGTTAAGCGGAGAGCAAAGGGGTGTCGGATCTGAGGCGCGGAGGGCTGGTGTATGGATCGGCGGTTTGCGGCTCTGTTGATCGGAAGTGGGGCTTCTTGTGTCTGACCATTTTGTGTGTCTTCTTTTTTGATAACCTGTAAAAGCATGAGAAAACAATAACAGTGATGGAAAAAGATACGTGATTCGTTTCTTAATTTTTTCCTGTTGTTCACGATTTAACGTGAACCTTGTCAATGTGAATGATGTTGTTACTTTGTTGTTAGTAGTTTGAATAAAGTTTTGCAGGTTGTGAGAATTGTAATGGTAAAAGATTATGGTTTTGTGCAATTTAATTTTGAATGGTTTCTGTTATGAATATAAATGTTAGGTTAGAGATGCAAAAAGCCTGGTAATGTTTGGTTTGTGGTTCCTATTGTTAGAAGTATAAAAAACAAAAGGTTGGATAAAAATATGAAGACAAAAGGTATATGATTAGAAAATAAAAAAAATACAACAAATTTGTCTGGTTAGTGAAGTTTAGTAATTGAAAAAACATGTACGCCAAAAGTATTGAAAAAAATTTGTTAATATTAAAATAATACCATCAAAGAATCATCATTTGGTAAAAAAAACAAGTTTGAAATTAAACGAGAAAAGATTGACAGTTTAAAAATAAAATTGGGGCCTCATATGAAAATCATCGGTCAAGAACGATGTACAAATCATTTTTAAAAAAAGGAGGAGGCCTCAGGTCAGGTGTCATCATTGGCCAAAAAGAAAAAAAAGTTTTAAAAACTAGTAAAAGAAAAGCTTTATAAAATGGTTAATGAAATTATCAGAATAAGGGTTAGAAAACTGATGATCGTTTAGAAAATTGTTGATCAGGAGAAGATGAGAATTGTTAAAAGATTGTTGATGAAAAGAGAGGGTGGAGAGTGCCCTATTTATAGAATAGAATTAGGTTAAAACCACTCCTAAAAAGGAAATGATCCAACCCAAAGGCCCATGGACCTTTCTTGATGACCAAGATTGAGAACCTGGACGTACTTGTGTCCAGGTTCGTCCAGGTGCAAAAAGGATTAAAAATAGTTAAAAAACTGATAAAATGCACCCAGCGGGATTCGTACCCGTGACCTTCAATATGCAAGCCTTTCCTTCTTACCAACTGTGCTATGTTAATTATTTAAAATAAAAACCAATTGAAAGTGTATGAAGCATCAGCTAGTATTTTTCTATTTACTAAAATATAAGCAATTTAAGAGTAAACTACTATATTTTAAAATAGGCTTTAAATCGAATATTTATAAAATTCAGGATGTCAGTGTAAATGAACCCAAGCTTTTTTATAAAACCCAATTTTTGAAATAGTTTTGAATTTTTGAAAAGTGTGGGCAAATTTTGGGGTATGACACATTGCTCTCATTTATTTTGAGAAATCTCACTGCATCATACATCACATGCATCATGACATCGCATAAGATTAAGGTTACCTTTTTAGGCCATGCTACAATCAAAACACGTGGTTCCTTCCAAAAAGCAGTTGCTTCACATTCAAAGAAGGGGGTATTTACCTTGGATGGCATCTTTAAGCCCATCTCCCACGGAACTTTTTCCCAACAAATGCAAATTTCAGGGATTTCAGTGTTCAATCATCTTCTACCTTTAGATCACGATAGGCAGACGTGCCTATCTGACTCTTCAGGTTTAAGAAGATTGAACAGGGGCAGCTGTCATATCCCAAAATTTGCCCATCTCATTTCATCTTCAAGGGTTTAAGGTTCAAGGGTTTATTCAGGCAACATTCAACTAATCGAGGGTCTCTTAAACTAGGGTCTGCATTTTATCAAAGGAGTTTGAATCTCTAGGCCTCAAATGGATCTCAAGGTAGCTCATATGTCTCAAAGCATCTCCATGTCAAAAGTAAAGCTTCAATTCCAAGGATTGCTCACTCAATGGCTCAGATGATCAATAATCGACTATGTTGACCTAAAAGTCAACTATAGTCAAAATACAGTCAAACTTCAAGACTTTTTGTCAACATCAAGTATTTAAGGTTATATCCATCATTTGATCAAATATTGATCATGATTCATTAATAAAAACTCCGAAATGAACAAATTCAAAAGGTTCAAATTAGGGTTTTTTATAGGAGAAAGTCAACTCAACTTTGACTGGTCATAAATTTCACATGGAACATCAAAAATTTCCCAACCAAAGCCTATTCTGAAGGAAATTGGATTCTCTACAACTTTGTCTCTCACAAGCCAAGGCCAGAAATGCTTCATTTGGGAGATATGGTGCAAAAGATTATAGGTCCTCCAAAAAGTCAACAAAAAACACCTTTTGGGTCAAAGCTCATAACTTGAGTATGGAAGCTCAAATTGAGATGAAACCAATTGGGGTCATTTAGAAGACTCTTTAAGATTTCCAAAAAGTCCAAGAACATCTCAAAATGATAAAATTTGAGCAAGATACAAGGCTCAGAAGTTGGTCGATTTTGGAGAAATACATAAAACCCTAATTAAGTAATTTTGGTTTTCTTGACCAATGGGCCTAACTTTTGGATTTTAAACATGACTTTGAGCTTTATATGGATTCCTAGACTAATTATTTCATTTTTATAATATTTATATTATTTATTTGAATATTTATTCATTTAAATACTTATAAATCACATAAAATATGAAATAATTTTATTTAAATCAAGGATTATTTTTAGATCAATTCCAATCACTCACCATATCAATAACATGTCCAAATTTCGTGGGGATAGGGATTGGAAAGAGAGAATCAAGCTTGAACCAATTTTAGAAAGATTTGCAAATCAAATTTTCAACAAATTGAAATTTTGGATTCAATAAAGATTTGTCTATGTTTTGTTGACCTAACATATTCTCCAATAAATAAAGAAGAAAGTGCAAGGCATTAGGGGAGTTTTTTCTGCAGTTAAGGGGCCATAGCCGAGTTCATAAAAGTGAAGAAAAATTGGAATTTGTTCTTGGAATTGGAGATTGATTCAAGGAGTTTTGGCGATTCAAACATACTCCTGGAGTTTCTCTGAAGCAATCCCAATTGTTACTAATGATCAAGGCCTACAGAACCGTCCAGAAAATCGCTCACGGGTGTTATTTGCAAGGTACCGGAACAGTTTAATTAGAGTTTGGACTCACATATAGGAATCCGCCATTGCTAGGGTTCAAAGCTCCAAATTGGGGTTCTTCAAAATAAGTAAAATTGGACCAAACTAAAGCCCTTATCGTGTTTAGAATGCAATTTCCAATTGAACCGTGTGATTCTTTAACATTTATTTGCTGTGGTAAGTGAGTGTAAAATCTGCAGGGGTGAAGAGAAGCATAGCGAAGACGGAGAAGAAGTGTCTGCGCGCTTCTCTGTTTTTTAAATTCCGGTTCATTCGTCTTTTTTTATATATTATAATATGGGATCATTGTCTTAACAACAAAACAGAAGTGCCTCAGTGGAGTTGCGCGTCTGGTCTTTAAGTGCGAGGGGGATGGTTCGATTCCCGTCTCGTACAATTTATTTTGTGGATTTTCTGTATTAAGACTCACTTGCAGATCCTGCGCGTGCCATCTAGTGGAGCTCATTGTACACCTTCAACGACAGCCGTTAGATTCCCACCAGCGCAAATCCAAGGCCCAGCAACAGGCGGACGCATCATGTCAGAGAACGCCCACATGCAATTAGCGCCCAGGTTTCTTTGTTTTATTTGTTTTTCTTTGTTGTTTTTATTATTTGTTTTCTTATTAGATTAAAGGTTTAATTTAGTTAATTTATTTTAATTAGGATTAGATGTAAAATTAGGATTGGATTAATAATATAATTAACATTAGGATTACTTCCCGATTATTCGACCATCTCGATTTAATTAATTTAATCAACTTTAATTATAAAAAATCACAAAAACCCTAGGAAAGTTTATCAATGCATTAGGGTTTGCCCAATCCCATTGGCCATTTGGCCAAGATATTAGGATTTAATTTATTATTCGTTTCGACTAAATCTATGGGTCGCGATGGGTAATAATCAATTATTTAATCATTTAATCAATTGAAATAAAAATGACATTTATCTTGCTAAATGGTTTTAACCAAATCTATTGGTTACGATGATTAGCATTTCCTCTTTATCAAATTCATTATTATTTGTAATCAAACCTATTGATTATGAGGGATGACGATAAATTAATAATTTAAATTATTTAAAACACACTCATTTGCTATTCGTGATAATCGAATCTATCGATCAGAATGGTTAGCAATCCTTCATTCAATCCGTTAACTATGATGATCAAACCTATTGATCATCGCAACTAATGGTAACATATTAAACCAGGGCTGTACGCCACTTAAAACACTCAAAACTCATCTCTTCAATACTGCGATTTTCAAAACTACGATAAGGTAATTCAAAATACCTTGCAAACTTCGCATTTCAAAACTACGATAAGGTAACTCAAAATACCTTCAAACCACTTCATATCAAATTCTAAGGCGTACAACCCTGTCCCGAACTACGTTGACTCTGATTCTCCCTAAGGAGATACGTAGGCACTTGGCAACCAGGCGAGTCCCCTTCCTCAAAATTCTAATCAAGTTCAAATTTTGCCATTTACCCTATTAACTTTCTGTCACCTTTCTTTATTAGCCATAAACCTTATCTTCGATAAAACCTTAGGAAAGGGTTGAGGGTGCCTAACACCTTCCCTCGACCTGAATATAATATCTTAACCCGATCTCTTAACTGCGTAGGGTTTCTTATTCGCCCTGGTAGAATAGGTGGCGACTCTAAAAGCTTAATTTTTAGGGCAGGTTGCTACACTAGGGAGTATTTTTAAGAGGGGTTTACCTTAGGGTTTAGATCATCATTGTTTTGTTTATTTGCTTTATTCTTAAAGGGTACTGCGTGGGACTATTTCTGTGTGAAAGATTCTAACCCGAATCTCGAGATGCCTTAGGTATGTGGCAATAGACCAAGGAGACCGTACGGCTTGTCCCGATATGGTTGATCTGGTAGCCAGCGTTAGTGCGACATTTTGGCTTGTCCTGATGGCCCTTGAATGTGATCAAGGAGACATTAGACTACCATGTGGTGTCATTAGCACTAATTCGCCCTTAGAACCTTAGTTGAACTTAACTTTGGCCTATTAGAAATTACCGAGATGGCTGGCTTTGGATTTCTGACTGAAGCTGGTTGATACTCGAAGCTACCCTCATTGAGATTAATCTTTCAAGATGTTTTCGTTCAACCGTTTGAGTGTTGACTGAGATAATGCTTTCGAGAAAGATCAGGGATATGAGCTCCTTAGAACCCGATTACTATTGTTGGACAGGTTGAACCAACTTAACTTCAGTGGGGAGGGTACTCATATATGGACTACATGCAAGCCTCTAAACCTAAGGACACTTGTGTGACTTTCTTGTGTGTGCTACTAACCCTTTGGTTTCTTGCAGGTTTTGTTTGTATGACTTATTTGTCTTTACTATCTTACGCTTTGCCTGATGCATTGCATCCGCATAACATCATGACATCATAACATAGCATGATTAATTAACCCTTTCAAGGATCTTAGGAATTTAGGGCGCACAATTCCAGGTGCTCTTTATCAAGGACCAAACTCCTATCGAGGAGCAAGAGGATATATTTTCCTCTAGCCTATTCAGAAGTATAGGTATCCCGAATCAGAGGCATGACCCATTGGATATGGTGAGCTTGATTCTCAAAGAAGGACGTTCAAAGATGAAAGTCAAAATTCTTCAGACAAAGTGGTGACCTATCATTTACTAATGTCTCAAACTAAGTTCGTTAAATATCCTTGAAAACATTGCATTTGTATTCATAACATCGCATAGTAGGTTTCTTACGACGGGTTTCTCACCTCCTCGCTGTTTATTTCAGCATCATGAATCTCGAGCAGTCAGTCAAAGACCTTCAAGCCCAGAATGTCCAGTTTCAAGATCTGATCCTGAACTTGTCCAAGGGGCAAGATGAGCTGAAAGCACTCCTGACTAAGAAGTAGAAAAAGCAAAAAGTAACTATGATTCTGTCAAGCCCTCTGAAGAAGAAGAGGACTACTACTATGAGGACGAATATCCTGATGAGGAATACCAGATGCTGGAAGAACGTATGAAGGCTATGGAGATCCAGAAGGTACCTGGACTGGATTTTAAGGAACTAGGACTCATCTCTGGAGTCGTTATCCCTCCGAAGTTCAAGACTCTGACCTTTGCTAAGTATGATGGAGTCTCTTGTCCTAAACTTCATTTGAAGTCTTATGTGAGAAAGATTCAGCCTCATATTGCTGACAAGAAGTTGTGGATCCATTTCTTCCAAGAGAGCTTATCTAGAACCCAACTCGAGTGATACTATCAACTGGAGGGTGCCAACATTCACACATGGGAAGACTTGGCTGTTTCTTTCTACGAGCAATACCAATACAATGCTGATCTTGCGCCAACTTGCACACAACTGCAAAGCATGTCTATTGGGCCGAAAGAAAGCTTCAAGGAGTACGCCCATAAATGGAGAGATTTGGCAGGCAGAGTTCAACCTCCATTGGCTGACAGAGAGTTGGTTGACATGTTTATGAGTACACTAACTGGTCCTTTCTACAGCCATCTACTTGGAAGCTCTTCAGCTGGTTTTACCGACCTCATACTAACTAGGGAACGTGTTGAAAGTGGTATCTGAAGCAGAAAAATTCAGGTGTCTACATCTTCGGGTGCTGTAATAAAGCCATACAATCGGGATAATGAATGCAACACTGTTGGGGGAGTCATGGTCTCTAGTCAGGCGCCAACGCAACAACAACAGAAAGATCAGCGTAAGCAACAGGGTGGCCAACGTACTTGGAAATCTAAACCCAAAAGGTCATTTACTCCACTGCGCATGCCATTATCTCAAGCTTTGCAACACTTTCTCGATCGGGGTCTGATAATTCTACTGCCTTCATACTCAGCTCCAGCAAATCCCACTCCCGGGTACAAGCATCATGCAAGATGCACTTATCATTCAAACAGTCCTGGTCATGATACAGAGGATTGCGGGCCATTGAAGCACAAAATTCAAGACTTGATTGAAGAAGGGATCATTGAGTTTGGCCAGCCAGAAGAGTCTCAAAAGTCTAAAGCAATGGATACCTAGAAGGATGGCTTTTAGATCATTAGTTTTACTTGCATTCGCAATTTCTTTCCCGTTTGTTTAAACATTTGTCTTATGACCGACATTATTTAGTTTGATAATAATCATTAATGCATTGCATACGTTTGTCTTGATCTTATTGCTTCTCTTATTACTATATTAAAAATTTGTTTTTACTTTGTTTTCTTTATGATATTAAACTCTCGCTAAAGATGTGAGCCTTTTGAGGGAGGATGAAGAAAACGATACCGCTACCTCATACAGTATGCTTTTGAATAAACTGTGCTGACGATGTATAGACATTGTTTCGATTCCTAAACAGTGGAGATATAAGGATGCTCATCCCTAGTCAACCCCTTTGAGCCTAAGGCGTAGGAGTTTTGTAACACCCTTTTAAAACCCCGCGGAATATCAAATAAAATTCAGAGTAAAACATAAAAAGGGTATTACAACTTCAAAATATTTAAAACATTAAGCAATGTCATGCCTTATGAGGAACTTCAAAACACATTATTCAGTAATCATGTTAACACAACGGAAATACTTCAAAACTGAATAACGTAAAACATCGGTATTCAACATCAAGAATTTACGGATTTAAAACCAACAAAACATCATTCTAACATAAGAAATAATCCGTCAGACAATACTAAAATAAACGTCCCCCAGTGTTACAAGACCAGAGCATGACACCGACACAACCGACTAAACAAAGTAACTCTACGAGTTATCCTCACCCAAGCACAAACCGCTACTCCTTAATCTGAAAAATGTCAACAGTAAGGGTGAGACATATCACAATTAAACTATATTATAAGTTCATAACGACAATATATCATAAGCAGATTATTCACCCAACTGCAACATATTTAGATTTTTAGATTATCCATCAATAGTTACGAAAAATACAACCGATTACATCACCACGACATAACACTGGAAATCTTCCAATCATGTTATAATAACACAAATATAAATGCAATGACTTTATACATACAATTATTATTCATCCGATCATCACATGTATTTCAGATACACAACAGTTAATCAAACACACACAACCATTCATATCAAACACATACGAATTATAACATTGGACAACTTCCATTCATGTTATAATTATGCACACAACCTAATGCAATGCAACTAATGCATGTGGTACCAATCATGGGACGAACCCATCTCACTGATCCACCATCGTCAAGGATACGGCGACACCCACTCACTAATTCCACACAATGGGAATTAGCTACCACTGATCCACCATCGTCAAGAATCGGCCACATAATGATTATGAAATGCATGCATCAACCACGACATGCTCATCATCAACATCCACCAACGGTTCATAATCATCCATCCATAACACACTAAGCATACTCATATCACAACCATTTGATATACATCACAACATAATACAATTAACACAAAAATATATTATCACCACAACAATCACATTGCCTTTATCAATCATAAATGACATATTGCATACAAGACAATCAATGTCATCCTCAACAACCACCAAAAACAACATCTACATTTGATAAACTTAAGCCTCATGTATACATACAATTACCAAAAACATATGCAAATAAGAATTATCTATGCGATTCTGATATTTACGCACATCACCATAATTCAACATAATTATCCACCACTTGTACAATATGAATTTATCACGTAATAATCACAACAATGCATAGAATTTATCATTCATCAATTCCATGTATCACAATTAGCACATAGTACACAACACCAATACATATTGTTCTTAAATAACATTACTCTATGACATACACATATACAATTACATGTCATTTTCACAATCACATAATAATTAAATCATCTAGTGCTAATCAATTTATTTTCATCAAAAAGAGCATTTCGTTAACTTCTTAAGGCTTCGAACGGCACCCAAAACGGACTTACGGATCAACAGTTATGAATATTTAAAGTTTTGAAAAAAAACTGCCAACACAGTGATGTAACGGGTTACATGATTCATGTAACCGGTTACATCAGTTTCAGTAGTGAAAATACCCTATTTTTCTTCGATGTAACCGATTACCTCAACCATGTAACCGGTTACATCACTGAAGAAGTGTCAAAATCTGTATTTTTCTTCTGCTACGGGATTCTACCTTCAAACCCCCAAAAACCCATCTTTTACACACTAGAAAATCATTATGAGTCCTAATTCTTCAAGTTCAATACCAGCATTATGTAATTATTCAAATACACACATCAATTATATCCATTGTACATAAATCATACATCATTCATGTCATCACAAACACATCCAATTTACCCTATAAGTTCCAAAACCCCAAAAAATCCCAAAATCTAACACACATCCAATTGAGATACAAAACCTACATAATCAATCCTATCATCATTAAACTGATTATATAGGCTAAATGGATTAGTCACCCCTTACCTTAGCCAAGAACCTTGAATTCTTCTTTTCCTCCTCTTCTCCCCTTTCACGTTCCTTCTCTTTTCCTCTTTTGCTTCTCTTTTTTCTTATTTTCACAATTTTTCTATTTTATAAAAAAAATAGGATAATTAGTTAGTAAGGTCTCTCCATTGGCACCTCCCCTTTTACTAACTACGTCACGACCCAATAACAATAATTCCCATAATTCTTCTAAATTCCAATTTTAATTACTAAATAATCAAATAATTTCCAAATAATTAATTTAACTTAATTAAATTAATTTATGAAATTACGGGGTGTTACAACTCTCCCCCACTAAAAGAGTTTTCGTCCTCGAAAACATACTTAAAGTGAAAAGTTCCAGATAGGAGTCCTTCATCTGACTCTCCAGTTCCCGAGTAACATTTCCCTAGTCGATCCTCAAAATTCATTTGACATAACCAATAGAAAGTACATCTCACGCATTCAATCTCAGCTCTTACGTCGCATTCGACCACCTCAAAGGTGTACCACTCGCTATACCTCCAAAAGGTTAACGACAAAAGAACATTGAGGTACATCCCATACAATGCGCTCAATAACTAGATAATATAATTACAGAACCATGGTATGACCACACCTGATCAACATTGCAGTAATGTATTCCATCTACCGAACGTACCATTCTTAAACATACTTTTTCATTTGAACGATGAAATAATACTTACACTTTTCACCAACTGCTTCTTTCAAGAAAACTCAATAATCGTATTCTTCATACTATTGAATTTCAACTATCTGACTCCACTCAAGTCACACCAGTAATTATCTAACAGGTTACACTCCGCTTTTGCTGCACTATTCTGATTACTCATTACAACCATCATTACCAATTAGATTTTTGAGTTATACCCAACTTTGGCCCTCTTTACTCGTTCGTTCAAGAATCATTCTTTATCATACAAAGTACCAAAAATTTACCACTTAGCAATACTTACTCGCACTCATACATAAATCCCTGATTTACTTACTCTATTTAAACATTCTAACCATTAGAACGAGTACACACAGTAATTACAATCACACTCATCAGCCTCAATACACCATTTCTTACAAAATAGCTCAAATTGAGTTCCGCTCTTCTCTAAGAATTAAATCAACCTCATCCTTCTTAGAGTATAATCCCTTGTTATATCTGGAATCTACAACAACATCTTACAAAAGCACAAAATTATTATAGCATCATATGGTATCAACCCATCGTCTTAACTTCGCCGAATACATACTCGTTAACTACGTACAGCCACAATAACATATTCATCATCTCTGCAATTATTCAAAAGGGTTCTGATTCTCCGGCACAACATCCTTACATCTACTAGATCCTAATCCAACATATAGATCAATACATGTTCTCTACGTAGGCTTCCGACATATTAATTCCTCACTGCCCACGAGTAGTACTCATAACACTACTCCACATCACACTTTCGTTGCGCGACTCTGATTACCCGTCTTAAGTCATTGTCCATTATATTGCACTCTTTCATATTCACTTCTTCATAAGTTCACACAACATGGTGAGTGATTATTTTCACGGTTTAATATCCATCACAACTTATACCATTAAGGTAACAAAACAAGTTCATCCCATTTATATGATTCCATCTACTACCAACAAGAGATTTAGGGTGATCAAGTCCTAAATTTGTCAATAGATAGTTGACAACCATATTTAAGCATAAACCGTCGTCACTACATAATAGTGTCCCTTTCCGAGTTTGCACCCAAACTCATTAACATCGTCATAGTCCAATAGTTCACTCTGAGTCTTTACAACTCGCACACTTCCCTCTCATTGGATCTTGTCAGTGAGATACCAACATCCAAACATTTTACATAATCTGCTTCATTGTCACTTAGCATCACACACCTGTTAAGTACTTCCAACTTCATAATCACTAATATTCTCGTACCTTTCTATTCATCTCGTTCTGAATCAAAATCCTCATATTAGCAAGAGACCGCGATAACATTCATAACTAGTGGTTTTACTCCCAATCCCATGACGTCTTTTGTGTTCAAATATCATTCCACTCGGAATTTCAACAAAGTCTTCCTCACATCAGTAGGTGTTAGAAATTCTCTACAATTATTCTTTTATACCCGTCGTTACTTTGGCATCACATCTACGACTTCAACTCTTCCCAAAGTTTGTTCCACCTTTACTACTAATTCACTCCTCACTAAGATCCATCGGCACTCAAATCACCTTTATTACCGAACATCTCATCAACTTATTCATCAACAACATGTTCTACTCGATTTTGTTTCGAACAATCGCGTTAGTAGGCATTCCTATTCAACAAGTTTCACACTTCCTTTACCGACTTCAAAATCTCTCTTTATAGGATCACCCTACTGTATTTATAACTCTCTTATAAGGTATAACATAATCTCTCTTCTTCGTAGGTTCAAACGACACGTTAATCCGACACTCGGAACTCAAGATATGAATTTTTCCATCGTCATCCGAAATGCAACATCGACATCATGCAGCGACGCTCTATACGATATCTCCAAAACTCTTCAAATGGTATATTCAATTCTTAAAATTACTTCTCAACAAACCTTCTAATTATTCCTTCAATGCGTTCAACGTTGGCGCTGACATCCCGTGCAGTACCAATAAACAAGTCTAGTCCTAAGAACAAGAGTAACCGCAACTTCACCTCTTTCCAACATCACCCTGTCACAGATAAATATGTTACAGCTGCTGCAACCATTTTTATAACAAAATTCATCTCGTTAGCTTTCCGATGCTTCAAACGGAGCTCAAATCGGATGTCCAAGACCCCAGTTATGAATTTTCGAAGTTTCATAACGAATCAACAACATTCCTGCGTTTTTCTTACGGAAATTCCGCTCTAAAACTCATCATCTTCAAATCAATCACATTCTAAACAGATCCTTATCATATCTCTTCACTTCCAAACATTCTTATAACTTGAGCAACACATCCCATTGCCGAAGTGCGATTTCTGAAACATTACGACCGCAATCCTCTTTGCAACTTGCAGCTGAACCTCTTCCGAGACGCAAGGCTACTCAACTGACAACTTTGCAGCCCTTCAGCAGAGCTGATACATTGCAGCTTTCTAATTCCTCTCTCCCACAAATAATCATCAATTACATATAATCATCCTCCTTCAAGATGCTCCAACTTAATTACCAGCCAAGTCTTAATTCCAAGTCACCTTCGATTCGGGAAACAACAACTCCAACAACGCTTGCACTGTTGCCAACAACAGCCTACTGAACCAATCATCTTACAACTGAAACATAACCGAGAAGTGAAGCTTCTCCCCCACTTGTTTCAAACCAACTTCCGCAACAAACAACCAAGTACCGACAGTGATTCACTCACATGTCGAGTACCAAGGGATAATATGCCGACAATATTGAACTGTCATGCAACTCAACTGACTCGACAATTGGCCGGACGGACCAACCTGCTCTGATACCACTATTGTAACACCCTTCTAAAACCCCACAGAATATCAAATAAAATTCAGAGTAAAACATAAAAAGGGTATTACAACTTCAAAATATTTAAAACATTAAGCCATGTCATGCCTTATGAGGAACTTCAAAACACATTATTCAGTAATCATGTTAACACAGCGGAAAATACTTCAAAATTGAATAACATAAAACATCGGTATTCAACATCAAGAATTTACTGATTTAAAACCAACAAAACATCATTCTAACGTAAGAAATAATCCGTCAGACAATACTAAAATAAAAGTCCCCCAGTGTTACAAGACCAGAGCATGACACCGACACAACCGACTAAACAAAGTAACTCTACGAGTTATCCTCACCAAGCACGAACCGCTACTCCTTAATCTGAAAAATGTCAAAAGTAAGGGTGAGACATATCACAATTAAACTATATTATAAGTTCTTAACGATAATATATCATAAGCAGATTATTCACCCAACTGCAACATATTTAGATTTTTAGATTATCCATCAATAGTTACGGAAAATACAACCGATTACATCACCACGACATAACACTAGAAATCTTCCAATCATGTTATAACAACACAAATATAAATGCAATGACTTTATGCATACAATTATTATTCACCCGATCATCACATGTATTTCAGATACACAATAGTTAATCAAACACACACAACAATTCATATCAAACTGTTGTGAAAAACGATACCAATAACTAAGTATAATAGGGAATTAGAGAGGAGAAGAAGAACACACGAATTGGTTATAACTGCTATTCTTTCACTTTCTCTTAGAAAACAAGATTACAAGTTTACAAGAATAACAAATAACCTCTCTCACCCTAAATTAGGATTTGCAGCTTAGCAATGATGAGAGACTAGTATGCTATTTATAATAAAACCTAACATACTAACTAATGGGCTTTTTCCACAAGGCCCATTACACAAGCCAACTTAATAAACAAGCTAACTTAACAAATTAGGGTTTAAACAATAAAACCTAATTTAACATGCTAACAACCCTAGCATCTTCGACATCTGCATGCTAGACCCATCTTAGACTACAGCATGCACACTTTGACACCAGCATGTGAACAATCCTTCGACTTCATGCTTAACTCTGTCGAACTGTCGAACCAAGAAGCTACCCTTCGGCCATACTAGAATTCGATCCAATATCTCACAAATCTCCACCTTGGACCTAACTCTACAACGTCAAGGAACAGACTAGCTTTCTTCATGCTGCTTTATCAACTGCATACAGTGGAAAAACTTGCAACTCGGCAATGTCTTGGTGATCATATCAGCAGCATTGTCTTCAGTCGAAACCTTCAGCACTTGGACTTCTCCATGCTCGATTACTCCTCTGACAAAATGCAGCCTCACATCAATGTGCTTAGTTCGCTCATGATAGGCTGAATTCTTCGACAGGTGTATTGCACTTTGACTATCACATTTAACAGTGATACCTCAACCTTGAAGTTTCAGCTCCTTCGCAAAACCTTCAAGCCACAATGCTTCTTTCACAGCTTCAGTTAGGGCAATATACTCCGCTTCAGTGGTTGATAGAGCAACAACCTTCTGAAGTGTTGCTTTCCAACTAATTGCAGTGCCAAACATAGTAAAAACATATCCAGAAATAGATTTTCTGGAATCCATACAACCTGCATAATCAGAGTCGACATATCCTTCGATTACTGCTTTACTATCTTCACCCAAGGCTCCACCATAAATTAGGACTCTATTCAGAGACCCATTTATGTACCTTAAAATCCACTTAAATGCTTGCCAGTGAGCCTTTCCAGGGTTCGCCATGTACCTGCTTACAAGACTTACTGCATATGCTATGTCGGGTCTAGTACATATCATAGCATACATCAAAGAACCAACTATATTAGCATATGGGATGCTATTCATATAGGCTCTTTCGACATCAGTACAGGGACACTGATCAATACTCGGCTTGAATTGAGGGTTTGTTGGAGTCACAACTGGCTTCGAATTTGACATACCAAACTTTTTAAGAATCTTCCGTAGATATGCCTCTTGAGATATGCATAAATTTGACTTCTTTCTATCTCTTCGAATGTCAATTCCAAGAATCCTGGAAGCAGCTCCCAGATCCTTCATATCGAACTCCTTATTGAGTTCAGCCTTCACCCTCATCACATCTTCGACACTGTTGCTTGCTATGAGAATATCATCCACATAAAGCAACAAAATAACAAATGAATTACCAGGTCGAAATCTGAAGTAAACACAGTGGTCGAACTGACTTCTAATGAAACTTATGTGTGCCATGAACTTGTCGAATCTCCTATTCCACTGTCGAGGAGATTGTTTCAGCCCATACAAAGATCTTTTTAACTTGCACACATAATCTTCCTTCCCCTTTTCGACATACCTTTCAGGTTGCCTCATCAGGATCGTTTCATCTAAATCACCATACAAGAACGCAGTCTTCACATCCATCTGTTCCAGTTCAAGATCGAACTGTGCCACCATGGCAAGCAACATTTGAATGGACCTATGCTTCACAACAGGAGAAAACACATCATTGAAGTCGACACCTTCTTTCTGAGTGAAACCCCTTGCAACTAACCTTGCCTTGTATCTTTTCGACGTCACCCCTTCAATTCCTTCCTTAACTTTGAAAATCCATTTACAGCTGACTAACCTTGCCCCAACAGGTTTCTTGATCAGTTCCCAAGTATGATTATCATGAAGAGATTTCATCTCATCATCCATGGCCTTCAGCCATTCAGTCTTATTTCGACTCCTCATAACTTCCTTGTAGTCTCTAGGTTCTTCGTCTAGAACCTCAGTTGCAGAGATTAAGGCATAAGCTATAAGATCTGCATACCCAAGCCTTTGAGGTGCCTTTATGACTCTTCTCGACCTATCTCTCGACAATAGGTAGTCATCGACAGTTTCCTCATTCTTAGCATCTTCTGCTTCTTCTTCGACTTCATTTGGGATATGCAATTCAACATCAACATGCTCCACC
This sequence comes from Vicia villosa, assembly GCF_029867415.1. NCBI lineage: Eukaryota > Viridiplantae > Streptophyta > Magnoliopsida > Fabales > Fabaceae > Vicia > Vicia villosa. The sequence goes on along the minus strand of NC_081183.1, from coordinate 67,313,030 downwards.
TCAACAAGAATCTCTACCTGTTCCAGCTCTTCGTCAGATGTTTCTGTACTTCGACCAACATCATCAGTTTTCTTAAAAGCCATTTCAGCTTCATTGAAAACTACATCTCAACTGGTGATACACCTCCTGTGACCTGGCTCTAGGCACCATAGCCTATAAGCTTTGACTCCTTCAGGGTATCCCATGAACATGCATTTCAGAGCTCTAGGTTCGACCTTGTCTTGCCTAATGTGAGCATAGGCTACGCAGCCAAATACTCTCAGTTTGTCGAGATCTGGTGGATGTCCCGACCAAACTTCTTCAGGTGTCTTCATATCTAACGCTGTCAAAGGACATCTGTTTATCAGATATGTTGCTGTCGAAACAGCCTCAGCCCAGAACACCTTCGTTAACCCCGCACTAGTCAACATGCATCTGACTCTCTCCAAAATAGTTCGATTAAACCTTTCAGCCAAACCATTTTGTTGTGGAGTACCTGCAGTACTTCTATGCCTTGCAATACCAGAGGCAGCACAAAAACTGTCGAATGCCTCATTGCAAAATTCAAGGCCATTGTCGGTTCTCAACCTCTTGACCTTTCTGCCAGTCTGATTTTCAACCAGAGTCTTCCAACTTTTGAAATTCTCAAAAGTTTCATCCTTAGTCTTCTGGATGAATACCCATAATTTTCTGGAATAATCATCTACTATGGATAGAAAATACCTTGCTCCTGAATGTGATGGACACCTTACAGGCCCCCAAAGATCAGCATGGATGTAATCAAGGGATCCATGTGTTCTTTGTTTGCCTTTGTTGAACTTCACTCTGCAAGATTTTCCAAGTACACAGGGTTCACAAAACTTCAGCTTTTCGACTTTGTCTCCACCAAGCAGATTTTGTTTCCCTAATTCGACCAGACCCCTTTCACTGACATGGCCCAATCTCATGTGCCAGATATCTGTTTTCGACAAAGGTTTCGTGGATGCAACATTTGTCGAACCACTTACAACTTCAGCCTCAAGGGTATACAAGCCTTGTTTCTTCACGCCTCTCAAGACTTCCTTCGAACCCTTCATGACTCTTAGGATACTTTTCTCTCCTTGGAAAACATATCCTTTCTTGTCGAATTCACCAAGAGAAAGCAGATTTCTCTTCAAATCAAGAACATACCTGACTTCAGTCAACAACCTTATTGACTCATCATGGAGCTTGAATCTCACAGATCCAACACCTGCAATCTTGTAAGCCTTGTTGTTTCCCAGCAATACTGATCCACCATCTTGATCACATAATTCCTCGAACAAGTCTTTGTTTGGATTCATGTGCCAAGTGCAACCTGAATCCATAATCCACTCCTTCTTAGAGTCACTGCTTGAAACCACAAGAACATCAGATGATTCGAAATTATCTTGAACAATGGCAGCGTTGCCATTATCCTTACCTCCATGATATTTCAGGCGTTCAGGGCACACCTTTCTTGTGTGACCCTCCTTCTTACAATGGTAGCATCGAATGCCATATGCTTCGCCACTCTAAGACTTCGACTGGCTTTTGCCTTTCTTCTTGTCGAACTTACCATCCTTTCGTAAGAGTTTTCCTTTAACGACCAAACCTTCGCCAACAGTCGAAGGTTTATGCTCCTTTCGTTCATTCAAGTCCTTAGAGTACAAGGCTGATTGAACTTCTTCAAACGTCAGGGACTCCCTTCCATACAAGAGAGTTTCTTTGAAGTGAGCATGTGATCGAGGCAAAGAACACAATAGTAACAGCGCTTGATCTTCATCATCGATCTTCACATCAATATTTTCAAGATCAAGAATCAGCTTGTTGAACATATCCAACTGCTCAGCCAATACTTTGTCTTCAATCATCTTGAATGAATACAAAGCTTGCTTCAGGTAGAGTCAATTTACCAGCAATTTAGTCATATACAAACTTTCAAGTTTCACCCATAACCCTGATGCCGTCGTCTCCTTTGATACCTGTCGGAGAACCTTATCACCAAGGCTCAACAAAATTGCGCTGTGTGCTTTCTTGATCATATTCGTCTTCTCCGCTGCCGTCAATTCTGCATTCATGGCTGCCTCTCCCTTCAACGCTTCCAAACAACCCTGCTGAACACGTAGGGCTTTCATCTTCAAGCGCCACAGACCGAAATCATTCACTCCGGTGAAATTTTCAATCTCATACTTTGTTGAAGGCATCTTCTCCACGCTCACCGCACCAATTTGTTGTGAAAAACGATACCAATAACTAAGTATAATAGGGAATTAGAGAGGAGAAGAAGAACACAAGAATTGGTTATAACTGCTATTCTTTCACTTTCTCTTAGAAAACAAGATTACAAGTTTACAAGAATAACAAATAACCTCTCTCACCCTAAATTAGGATTTGCAGCTTAGCAATGATGAGAGACTAGTATGCTATTTATAATAAAACCTAACATACTAACTAATGGGCTTTTTCCACAAGGCCCATTACACAAGCCAACTTAATAAACAAGCTAACTTAACAAATTAGGGTTTAAACACTAAAACCTAATTTAACATGCTAACAACCCTAGCATCTTCGACATCTGCATGCTAGACCCATCTTCGACTACAGCATGCACACTTCGACACCAGCATGTGAACAATCCTTCGACTTCATGCTTAACTCTGTCGAACTGTTGAACCAAGAAGCTACCCTTCGGCCATACTAGATTTTGATCCAATATCTCACACAAACACATACGAATTATAACATTGGACAACTTCCATTCATGTTATAATTATGCACATAACCTAATGCAATGCAACTAATGCATGTGGTACCAATCATGGGACGAACCCATCTCACTGATCCACCATCGTCAAGGATACGGCGACACACACTCACTAATTCCACACAATGGGAATTAGCTACCACTGATCCACCATCGTCAAGGATCAGCCACATAATGATTATGAAATGCATGCATCAACCACGACATGCTCATCATCAACATCCACCAACGGTTCATAATCATCCATCCAAAACACACCAAGCATAATCATATCACTACCATTTGATATACACCACAACATAATACATTTAACACAGAAATATATTATCACCACAACAATTACATAGCCTTTATCAATCACAAATGACATATTGTATACAAGACAATCAATGTCATCCTCAACAACCACCAAAAAAAAATCTACATTTGATAAACTTAAGCCTCATGTATACATACAATTACCAAAAACATATGCAGATAAGAATTATCTATGCGATTCTGATATTTACGCACATCACCATAATTCAACATATTGAATTATCCACCACTTATAAAATATGCATTTATCACGTAATAATCACGACAATGCATATAATTTATCATTCATCAATTCCATGTATCATAATTAGCATATAGTACACAACACCAATACATATTGTTCTTAAATAACATTACTCCATGACATACACATATACAATTACATGTCATTTTCACAATCACATAATAATTAAATCATCTAGTGCTAATCAATTTATTTTCATAAAAAAGAGAATTTTGTTAACTTCTTAACGCTTCGAACGGCACCCAAAACGGACTTACGGATCAACAGTTATGAATTTTTAAAGTTTTGAAAAAAACTGCCAACACAGTGATGTAACGGGTTAAATCATTCATGTAACCGGTTACATCAGTTTCAGTAGTGAAAATACCCAATGTTTCTTCGATGTAACTGGTTACCTCAACCATGTAACTGGTTACATCACTGAAGAAGTGTCAAAATCTGTATTTTTCTTCTGCTACGGGATTCTACCTTCAAACCCCCAAAAACCCATCTTTTACACACTAGAAAATCATTATAAGTCCTAATTCTTCAAGTTCAATACCAGCATTATGTAATTATTCAAATACACACATCAATTCTATCCATTGTACATAAATCATACATCATTCATGTCATCACAAACACATCCAATTTGCCCTATAAGTTCCAAAACCCCAAAAACTCCCAAAATCTAACACACATCCAATTGAGATACAAAACCTACATAATCAATCCTATCATCATTAAACTGATAATATAGGCTAAATGGATTAGTCACCTCTTACCTTAGCCAAGAACCTTGAATTCTTCTCTTCCTCCTCTTCTCCCCTTTCACGTTCCTTCTCTTTTCCTCTTTTGCTTCTCTTTTTCCTTATTTTCACAATTTCTCTATTTTATAAAAAAATAGGATAATTATTTAGTAAGGCCTCTCCATTGGCACCTCCCCTTTTACTAACTACGTCACGACCCAATAACAATAATTCCCATAATTCTTCCAAAATCCAATTTTAATTACTAAATAATCAAATAATTTCTAAATAATTAATTTAACTTAATTAAATTAATTTATGAAATTACGGGGTGTTACAACTCTCCCCCACTAAAAGAGTTTTCGTCCTCGAAAACATACTTAAAGTGAAAAGTTCCGGATATGAGTCCTTCATCTGACTCTCCAGTTCCCAGGTAACATTTCCCTAGTCGATCCTCAAAATTCATTTGACATAACCAACAGAAAGTACATCTCACGCATTCAATCTCAGCTCTTACGTCGCATTCGACCACCTCAAAGGTGTACCACTCGCTATACCTCCAAAAAGGTTAACGACAAAAGAACATTGAGGTACATCCCATATAATGCGCTCAATAACTGGATAATATAATTGCAGAACCATGGTATGACCACACCTGATCAACACTGCAGTAATGTATTCCATCTACCGAACGTACCATTCTTAAACATACTTTTTCATTTGAACGATGAAATAATACTTACACTTTTCACCAACTGCTTCTTTCAAGAAAACTCAATAATCGTATTCTTCATACTATTGAATTTCAACTATCTGACTCCTCTCAAGTCACACTAGTAGTTATCTAACAGGTTACACTCCGTTTTTGCTGCACTATTCTGATTACTCATTACAACCATCATTACCAATTAGATTTTTGAGTTATACCCAACTTTGGCCCTCTTTACTCGTTCGTTCAAGAATCATTCTTTATCATACATGGTACCAATCTACCACTTAGCAATACTTACTCGCACTCATAAATAAATCCCTGATTTACTTACTCTATTTAAACATTCTAACCATTAGAGCGAGTACACACAGTAATTACAATCACACTCATCAGCCTCAATACACCATTTCTTACAAAATAGCTCAAATTGAGTTCCGCTCTACTCTAAGAATTAAATCAACCTCATCCTTCTTAGAGTATAATCCCTTGTTATATCTGGAATCTACAACAACATCTTACAACCGCACAAAATTATTATAGCATCATATGGAATCAACCCATCGTCTTAACTTCGCCGAATACATACTCGTTAACTACGTACAGCCACAATAACATATTCATTATCTCGGCAAGTATTCAACAGGGTTCTGATTCTCCGGCACAACATCCTTACATCTACTAGATCCTAATCCAACATATAGATCAATACATGTTCTCTACGTAGGCTTCCGACATATTAATTCCTCATTGCCCACGAGTAGTACTCATAACACTACTCCACATCACACTTTCATTGCGCGACTCTGATTACCCGTCTTAAGTCATTGTCCATTATATTGCACTCTTTCATATTCACTTCTTCATAAGTTCACACAACACGGTGAGTGATTATTTTCACGGTTTAATATCCATCACAACTTATACCATTAAGGTAACAAAACAAGTTCATCCCATTTATATGATTCCATCTACTACCAACAAGAGATTTAGGGTGATCAAGTCCTAAATTTGTCAATAGATAGTTGACAACCATATTTAATCATAAGCCGTCGTCACTACATAATAGTGTCCCTTTCCGAGTTTGCACCCAAACTCATTAACATCGTCATAGTCCAATAGTTCACTCTAAGTCTTTACAAATCGCACACTTCCCTCTCATTGGATCTTGTCAGTGAGATACCAACATCCAAACATTTTACATAATCTGCTTCATAGTCACTTAGCATCACAAACCTGTTAAGTACTTCCAACTTCATAATCACTAACATACTCGTACCTTTCTATTCATCTCGTTCTAAATCAAAATCCTCATATTAGCAAAAGACCGCGATAACATTCATAACTCGTGGTTTTACTCCCAATCCCATGACGTCTTTTGCGTTCAAATATCATTCCACTCGGAATTTCAACAAATTCTTCCTCACATCAATAGGTGTTAGAAAATCTCTACAATTATTCTTTTATACCCGTCGTTACTTTGGCATCACAGCTACGACTTCAATTGTTCCCAAAGTTTGTTCCACCTTTACTACTAATTCACTCCTCACTAATACCCATCGGCACTCAAATCACCTTTATTATCGAACATCTCATCAACTTATTCATCAACAACATGTTCTACTCGATTTTGTTTCAAACAATCACGTTAGTAGGCATTCATATTCAACAAGTTTCACACTTCCTTTACCGACTTCAAAATCTCTCTTTATAGGATCACCCTACTGTATTTATAACTCTCTTATAAGGTATAACATAATCTCTCCTCTTCGTAGGTTAAAACGACACGTTAATCCGACACTCGGAACTCAAGATATGAATTTTTCCATCGTCATCCGAAATGCAACATCGACATCATGCAGCGACGCTCTATACGATATCTCCAAAACTCTTCAAATGGTATATTCAATTCTTAAAATTACTTCTCTACAAACCTTCTAATTATTCCTTCAATCCATTCAACGCTGGCGCTGACATCCCGTGCAGTACCAATAAACAAGTCTAGTCCTAAGAACAAGAGTAACCGCAACTTCACCTCTTTCCAACATCACGCTGTCACAGTTAAATATGTTACAGCTACTGCAACCATTTTTATAACAAAATTCATCTTGTTCGCTTTCCGACGCTTCAAACGGAACTCAAATCGGATGTCCAGAACTCCAGTTATGAATTTTTGAAGTTTCATAACGAATCAACAACTTTCCTGCGTTTTTCTTACGGAAATTCCGCTCTAAAACTCATCATCTTCAAATCAATCACATTCTAAACAGCTCCTTATCATATCTCTTAACTTCCAAACATTCTTATAACTTGAGCAACACATCCCATCTCCGAAGTGCGATTTCTGAAACATTACGACCGCAATCCTCTTTGCAACTTGCAGCTGAACCTCTTCCGAGACGCAAGGCTACTCAACTGACAACTTTGCAGCCCTTCAGCGGAGCTGATACATTGCAACTTTCTAATTTCTCTCTCCCACAAATAATCATCAATTACATCTAATCATCCTCCTTCAAGATGCTCCAACTTAATTACCAGCCAAGTCTTAATTTCAAGTCACCTTCGATTCGGGAAACAACAACTCCAACAACGCTTGCACTGTTGCCAACAACAGCCTACTAAACCAATCATCTTACAACTAAAACATAACCGAGAAGTGAAGCTTCTCCCCCACTTATTTCAAACCAACTTCCGCAAGAAACAACCAAGTACCGACAGTGATTCACTCACATGTCGCGTACCAAGGAATAATATGCCGACACAATTCAACTGTCGTGCAACTCAACTGACTCGACAATTAGCCGGAAGGACCGACCTGCCCTGATACCACTATTGTAGCACCCTTCTAAAACCCCGCGGAATATCAAATAAAATTCAGAGTAAAACATAAAAAGGGTATTACAACTTCAAAATATTTAAAACATTAAGCAATGTCATGCCTTATGAGGAACTTCGAAACACATTATTCAGTAATCATGTTAACACAGCCGAAAATACTTCAAAACTGAATAACATAAAACATCGGTATTCAACATCAAGAATTTACTGATTTAAAACCAACAAAACATCATTCTAACATAAGAAATAATCCATCAGACAATACTAAAATAAACGTCCCCCAGTGTTACAAGTCCAGAGCATGACACCGACACAACCGACTAAACGAAGTAACTCTACGAGTTATCCTCACCCAAGCACAAACCGCTACTCCTTAATCTGAAAAATGTCAACAGTAAGGGTGAGACATATCACAATTAAACTATATTATATGTTCATAACGACAATATATCATAAGCAGATTATTCACCCAACTGCAACATATTTAGATTTTTAGATTATCCATCAATAGTTACGAAAAAAACAACCGATTACATCACCACGACATAACACTGGAAATCTTCCAATCATGTTATAACAACACAAATATAAATGCAATGACTTTATGCATACAATTATTATTCACCCGATCATCACATGTATTTCAGATACACAACAGTTAATCAAACACACACAACCATTCATATCAAACACATACGAATTATAACATTGGACAACTTCCATTCATGTTATAATTATACACACAACCTAATGCAATGCAACTAATGCATGTGGTACCAATCATGGGACGAACCCATCTCACTGATCCACCATCGTCAAGGATACGGCGACACCCACTCACTAATTCGACACAATGGGAATTAGCTACCACTGATCCACCATCCTCAAGGATCAGCCACATAATGATTATGAAATGCATGCATCAACCACGACATGCTCATCATCAACATCCACCAACAGTTCATAATCACCCATCCACATCACACCAAGCATACTCATATCACAACCATTTGATATACACCACAACATAATACATTTAACACAGAAATATATTATCACCACAACAATCACATAGCCATTATCAATCACAAATGACATATTGCACACAAGACAATCAATGTCATCCTCAACAACCACAAAAAAAAAATCTACATTTGATAAACTTAAGCCTCATGTATACGTACAATCACCAAAAACATATGCAAATAAGAATTATCTATGCGATTATGATATTTACGCACATCACCATAATTCAAAATATTGAATTATCCACCACTTGTACAATATGCATTTATCACGTAATAATCACAACAATGCATAGAATTTATCATTCATCAATTCCATGTATCATAATTACTACATAGTACACAACACCAATACATATTGTTCTTAAATAACATTACTCCATGACATACACATATACAATTACATGTCATTTTCACAATCACATAATAATTAAATCATCTAGTGCTAATCAATTTATTTTCATCAAAAAGAGCGTTTCGTTAACTTCTTAACGCTTTGAACGACACCCAAAACGGACTTACGGATCAACAGTTATAAATTTTTAAAGTTTTGAAAAAAAACTGCCAACACAGTGATGTAACGGGTTACATCATTCATGAAACCGGTTACATCAATTTCAGTAGTGAAAATACCCCATTTTTCTTCGATGTAAGTGGTTACCTCAACCATGTAACCGGTTACATCACTGAAGAAGTGTCAAAATCTGTATTTTTCTTCTGCTACAGGATTCTACCTTCAAACCCCCAAAAACCCATCTTTTACACACTAGAAAATCATTATGAGTCCTAATTCTTCAAGTTCAATACCAGCATTATGTAATTATTCAAATACACACATCAATTCTATCCATTGTACATAAATCATACATCATTCATGTCATCACATACACATCTAATTTGCCCTATAAGTTCCAAAACCCCAAAAATTCCCAAAATCTTACACACATCCAATTGAGATACAAAACCTACATAATCAATCCTATCATCATTAAACTGATAATATAGGCTAAATGTATTAGTCACCCCTTACCTTAGCCAAGAACCTTGAATTCTTCTCTTCCTCCTCTTCTCCCCTTTCACGTTCCTTCTCTTTTCCTCTTTTGCTTCTCTTTTTCCTTATTTTCACAATTTCTCTATTTTATAAACAAAATAGGATAATTAGTTAGTAAGGCCTCTCCATTGGCACCACCCCTTTTACTAACTACGTCACGACCCAATAACAATAATTCCCATAATTCTTCCAAAATCCAATTTTAATTACTAAATAATCAAATAATTTCCAAATAATTAATTTAACTTAATTAAATTAATTTATGAAATTACGGGGTGTTACAAGTTTTCTTTCTTGTACAGATTAAACCCTTAATCATAACCTGTGGCAGGGTAGATTCTCAGTTGACTCAACTATGCCAGTCATTATTTAACACAATTAGTGATGGGTTCCGGTAATCATTAAGTCATGCAGTGAATATCTATCAAAAGGAAGAGACCGCTAACTCAAAACCTATGAAGGATACTTAGTGAAAAGAGAAACATCCCGCTGACTGTAATATCAAAATAAACAGTTCAGGCAAAAGTTAGGGTTAACAAAGTCAAAAAGAGGTCACTACAAACCCTCGACGAAAGAAAACTACTACAAGAAAAGATGACTACATTCCCAAACTAACTTCAGGTTGTTGAACCATCACAGATGTCAATGATATAATTCCAAAGTCTTTTGGAACACGAACGCACAGTTAGCTGAGCATAGGATCGAAGAACATCATAAAGAGTGGGATGGGTACCAATAAAACTTTGAGCCATTATCCTTTGTTTCTTAAACCGTGAACCAGGCCACGTTACAACCTTTGAAAGTCCTAACTGAAGTATGGTTAGTTTGAAAGCATACTGTTATCAAAGGTATCCTGACTCCTTAAGGTTTATCATAAATCCTGAGTTGATATCACGTTTTTATAAATATCGCTTTCTTACATCTTTGGTTTTACTAAAAAATGTTTTTAAAATTCAAGACAAACATATGCATTGCATTTTTATGAGTGTCATTGTCATACCCCAAAATTTTCCCATACTATTTCTTTTGTTCAAATTCAAATCAAGGTACAATGTTCAAAGACACCCTCTCCTAAACAAGGTTCAAAGAACTAGGGTTTTGTTGTTCTAAGAAGAAATCAATGGATCAAAAGCTACAAGGCATCCCATATGGTCTATGATACTCCACACTACCTCCATAACATATTTCAGGTCTCAATTTAAAGAGTTGGTCACTCAATTGCTCAGAAAGTCAACAATCGAATAGTTTGACCTAAAAGTCAACTGAGGTCAAAATACAGTCAAAACTCCTGATTTTTTGTCAACACCCTCATGTTGAAGTATCATTCACCATTTGATCAAGTATTGATCATGGTTCATCAACGAAAGATCAGAAATCAACAAATTCAAAAGTTTCTAAATTAGGGTTTTCATAGGAGAAAGTCAACTAAACTTTGACCAGCCATAACTTCCACATTGAGCATCAGAAATTTTCCATCCAAAGCTCATTTTGAAGGAAATTGAATTCTATACAACTTTATCTCTCACATCCCAAGGCTAAAAATGCTTCATTTGGGAGATATGGACCAAAACATTATAGGTCCTTTTCAAAAGTCAACAAAAAGTCATTTTTGTTAAAATAACACACAAGGAACATGGGAAAATATTTTGACATGAGACCAAAAACAATGGTTAGAGGACTCTTCAAGGTCTCTAGAAAGTCCTAGAACTCCTCCATACCTCAAAAATTGAGGGAGATATGACTTGTCAAAGTTGGACAAATTTGAGAGGGAAAATGTGAAGAAAAAGGGTTCAAAATGATTTTTCTTGCAAAGGAGCCCAACTTTTTATGGCCCAAGCTTGATCTTCAGGATATCCAAAGCCCCAAACATGATTGTCACGAATTTTGAAATATTTATTTGATTTTATAGGAATTTTTAATCATTTACAAGTGATTTTAATTCATGTAAATTAAATAAAAATCAAATATTTTGTTAGAGATATGATATTGATCAAATCCAATCATCAATAACACATTATAACCAATATAATTTCGTACAAAGGGGATTGATTGAGAAAAATTAAATCTTGATAAAATTGGAAAGATTAAAAACAAATTTCAATCAATTTCCAATTTTTGATTCAATGGAGATTTTATGCCATGTTTGTTAACCTATTCTACTCCATATATAAGCATAAACATCACCAATTAAAGAGGAATTTTTTGGGACAAGGACTGCAGCCCTGTAGAACACGTGAAAAAACTCACAAAATAGCAAGGAAAAGTCAACTTCGTTTTCGGGGTTTAGGACCGACTCAAAGGCTCTTGAAGGATCAAATGCATTGCTAGAACATTGTTGGTCGTATCCCAATCAGAATCCAGGCCTGCCACACCTGGAATCGACGCCTATCAACTCACGGTTTGCTTGAACTTCTTTGAATTCGATTACATCTATTTACGCATCATAAACGAAATTTGATTGCATAATATTGATTATCATGATGTTTGCAAGCTATTTGTAGAATTTAATTGAAGCTTAGATGCGTGTGGGACGGTCCACCATTGATGAGTTTTAGGTTTTGTACTTTAGGGCTTTTTGATACAAGGTAAATCAGGCCAGATTATAGGCATGGTTGAAATCGTGAGGGTGAGACAAACTCGGCCATGGTCCCCTTTTTATTTTCATGCTTGTTTGAGGGTTTAATATGAATCGCAGGTGTTATAGATATTAGCTTTTCATGGCTGATTCTTTGAAAAGCGCTGTAAAAAGGTTCGCAAGTTTGCAGGCAAGAAGATGATGAGTTGTTGGCACTTCATTGGCTCAATCCAAACGCCCACTGCGCGCGCGTTTTGGTTTCTGGGACGTTTTGTTTTTATACATCAGGCCACTGACGCGTTCCACTTACAACAAGTGCAATTGGTTCATGTGGATAGCGCCTCTACTTGGAAAGCATGCGAACCTGGGTTCGAACCCGGGTGTTGGCAATTATTTTGTTTGTATTTTCTTGCTCACAGATTCAATGCAGCGCATCCACCAGGGCTCACCATGCTCTTTCACATATCAACCAGTAGATCTGCAGAGACCAGAATCTGAAGGTCCAGAAGGTGCCTCCCTACCATGGACTCCCAAGGGTCTATCACATACAGCAGAGCTAAGTTTTTCCAAATTTTTTTTATTTATAATTATACAATTCTTTTTATGATTTATTTATATATTTATATATATATATATATATATATATATATATATATATATATATATAATACCAAATTTCTCCTTTTTTCTAAAAAGCTTAAAAACCCCTTCGTCAAAATTATTATTTTGTTTTAAATCCCGATTTTTCGATTTTTATTTTAATCCCTTTAAAAATAGTTTAAAAATTGTTTAAATTGTTTTTTTGGATTAATTGATTAAAATAAATTTTGACATTTAGGAATTTTATTTTTAATCAATTTAATTAATTAGGTCAGAGACCAATAATTAATTAAATCCGATTTTTATTCTATTTTCACTCGGTTTAATATTTGCAAGAATTAATTGTACACTAAAAATATTTCTTTGTGCTTTTCTTTTCAGGATTATTATTAAACATCTTCCGACAACGTGCCACGCCTTTTACGAAGCTAAGTTCTGATTTTATTTTCCTTTAAATATTATTTGCATTATAAAATTGTTATCAGGGCTAAAACCTCGAAAGTCAATGGACTCTTTTGCACTCACGTCTTTTATCTATTTTTGCTCCTTTTTCAGGGTTAACCTCGAGGCTACCTCCGACTACGAACCATATCAGATCAAATCAAAAGCTAAGTCTTATTTTATGTTTAAGTATCTATTTTGCCCTCTTTTATTTTAGGGTTAGCCTTAATTGTCATTGAATTAGCCATACACTCACTATTTTCCGTTTATTTCTCCCTTTTCCAATTTTCAGGGTTTGCCAACCGTCAAAGCTCAATAGTCGGTAACCCTAAAACCATGATTTATTTTAATTATTACTTGTGTTAGACCTGTAGCACTATTGATCCGCTGGCTTCATTCTCCCTTTCCCCCGCTGGTTTCTTTTTCCCCTTCCCCATATTAATTGATGTGGTTAGTAATCCTAGGGAGTGATAACCTTGAACTGAATTAGCATCACTAATTATAAGATTAAAAATTCTGAATTAGTCGCATGATTGTTGCACCCACGCACACTTTTTTGGTAACCTCTCTTGTTGCCTGTTGCCTTGTTGCCTTGTGTTTTTTGCAGAATAGTCATGTCCCTCGAATACGAGGATACCTCAGCCATGTAGCCTCGATTAATGCAAAGATCATAAGTCCCTAATGATGCTGCCTTCGATACACTAATATGATCTCGTCCCTCGGAAGTTGCCTACGAAAGGCTGAGGTGTCCTCTGGCTGCCTAACGAAAGGCTATTCTGATCCTTCCCTTAGACTACCTGCCTCTCTATGGCATGGGACAGTCTTATGGCGAATGATAACTCGATGACCCGTTAACATCCAAACGAAAGGCTTCCTGCCCTCTTATGGCATGGATAGACCCTTTCACCCTGAAAGGCTAAAGAACATTTTTCATCTAACCAGGTAATTTGCCCCTAATTGCTTTGCTCTGGTTTAAAAATCTTTTATTACACTTCATCTTAAAAACTTCAATAAGGCTACGCTCATTTACGAGCTAAAGTCCTTGTTTCTCTTCTTCTACATTTCTGAACTTTTGGCTTCAAAACTAAAGAGCAAAGCAATTAAGAGCCCATGGAAAACCGTGGATGCAAAGGGTGCCTTACACCTTCCCTTTGCATAAATTACCCCCCGAACTCAGTTTTTTATTTAAAAGGTCTTTCCTGTTCTTTTAGCCTTTCTTATTGGATAAAATAAAAGTTGGTGGCGACTCTTGCTTACCGCAACATTTCAAATAAAGTCAGTTCACCGTATTACAGTCATTATAAAACGATCTTGTCTACATAATTTCAAATCTTTAACATCAAGAAGAATCTGCATGGGGTATGACTAATGACTAAAAGTCCTCCGGACAGATAAAGTTGCAGAGACGTCTTGTACGCCTGACTCAGTCAGCTAAAAAGCTTGTATATACAAGGGGCATGACATATTATCACCCCATCTACCAGGGGCAACCTGGTCACGACTCATAAAATTTCTCAAGGGCGTTGAACAATCAAAAAGGCTAGTCTATCACTTGGGGCATGTTGAATTAATCAGCTAAAGCCACTTAGTCACTAGTATCAAATTGTGTCAATAGTACTCTCTCATCCAATGTTATGAATCTAAGAACTTCAAGCATCAGGTATACCAGGCTACCGATCCTAGGGGCAGATGGACTCGCATATGCAAAGGGCCATATATGGTTAAGAAAGTGTTTTTCAACAGCAAGTGACGAAATACTTGAAGACATGGGGCAATGAAAAATCTAAATCTCAGGGAATCTTCCCCCACAGAGTTGTTTTCACAAAAAATATCCCCACAGAGCAATCCTCAGGAAGTTATCTTCCAATAATTTCTTCCCAACAAGGACCTGGTTCCCCGACGGAGTGTACGTCTCCAACACTGCAAATTCCCTGATACAACTCTCTTCTCTAGCAAAGTTTATTCAAACTCACTATCCCCAGTAAAAGTTGACACTCACAGCTGAAGCTCGATCAGATAGTATATCAGGAGAATATTCTTCTCTCTTGTCCCCAAGATACATCAGGATCAGATCACTCAAGTTACTCTCATCCCCAAGTGAAGATCAAAAATCCCCAACTGGATATCCTCGAACGGAAGACAGGAATTCTCAACCCCCTTGTCATTATCTCCGGCAGCATGCAAAGATTTATTTTCTCTACCAGCAATTGCTATACAAAGCTACTGATATGCTTCGACTATATAGTCCATCCCTGCGTCATTCACAATACATACATAACATTCAGCATTCTCGTTTATTTCGAGAACCTCATCACACAATACATGCATCATGACATTGCATAAAACTAATTTTGCCTTTTCAGGTCATTTCACAATCAAATAACTTCTCATCCTTTCTAGGAACCTTTCCAGGTAGTCTTCTTTAAGACCTTTCTCATCCTTTCTAGGACCCTTTCCAGGTAGTCTTCTTTAAGACATTTCTTATCATTTCTAGGAACCTTTCCAGGTAGTCTTGTTTAAGATGTTTCTTATCCTTTATAGGAACCTTTTTAGGTTGTCTTCTCTAAGACATTTATCATCCTTTCTAGGAACCTTTCTAGGTAGTCTTTTCTAAGACGTTTCATATCCTTTCTATGGCCTTTCTAGGTAGTCTTTTATGAGATCCTTTCTAGGAACCTTTCTAGGTAGTCTTGTTTAAGACATACCATATCCTTTCTAGGAGACTTTATAGGTCAGTCTTGTTTAAGACGTATCATATCCTTTCTAGGAGCCTTTCTAGGTCAGTCTTGTTTAAGACGTATCATATCCTTTCTAGGATCCTTTCTAGGTCAGTCTTGTTTAAAATGTATCATAGCCTTTCTAGGTAGTCTTTTCTAAGACGCTTCATATCCTTTTTAGGAGCCTTTCTAGGTGTTCTTGTTTAAGACATGTCTCAGCCTCTTTAGGTAATATTCCTTAAATACTTATCCAGACTTTTCTAATATATCACTTACTCTTTCAGGAAACTTTTTAGTCAGTCTTCTCTAAGACAATTCTTCCCGAGCTTTGTTTAAAACCTAATCTTCTTTACCTCAGTTATCATAGTCTTCTTTAGGCCAGTGATCTACCCTTTTCAAGAACCTCTCTAGGTAGTCTTCTGTAAGACATTACTTTATTTTGATTAATCTCTCCTTCAGATACAATCAATGCATATGATTCAGTCTAAAAAGCATCTGCTTTAGACAAACATCTTGATCAACATCTAGATGGCATCTCTAAGTGTAACACCCTTCTAAACCCCGCGGAAAATTAACATTAAAATCAGAGTAAAACATGAAGAAGAGTATTACAACGCCAACAAAATAAACAAATATTCATGTCATGCCATAAGGGAACGATAAACCAAAAATTATTCAGGTAACATGTTAACACAGCGGAATATTCTCAACAACTGAATAATCAAACATCTGGATTCGAAGACTCATAATTCAACCATAAACCATAAACAAAACAGAAGTCTATCAGCCAATTCTAAAATGACGTTCCCGGTGTTACACGACCAGAGCATGACAAAGACCCAACTGACTCTAACGGACTACTTGACGAGCTAATCCTCACCAAGTACACAAGCTACTCCTCAATCTGAAAAATAACAACAGTAAGGGTGAGTTTCATTCGCATTAACAAATGTTATAGGAATATAAACAATACAACTTCATCTATACATTATTCACCCAAATCAATTATATTCAAATAATGTAGCAACATTCGTCAATTACAGTCATTCATACCAAAATACACACAAATTATAACATTGGACAACTTCCATTCATGTTACAATTATACACAACAACCTAATGCAATGCAACTAAATGCATGTGGTACCAAACATGGGATAACCCATCTCACCGATCCACCACCATAAAGATTCGGCTACTTCTCTCACCAAGTCCACACAATGGGAATTAGCTACCGCTGTCCCACCACCATAAGGGATACAGCCCACAATATGATTATGAAATGCATGCATCACATACCGCATGCTAATCATCAACACCAAACAACTGAACAATCATAATCATCAACCGATGCAATAACAATATAAACCACCACAACCAATTAAATCAAGTGTTTAAATTAAATTCGAGTCACAACTCAACACTATTTTATTGCATAAATCACTTAATTAGCTTCACTGTGCTCGAAACGGCACATCAAACGGACTAACAGTTAAAAAGTTATACATCGTTAAACTTTAACAAAAATCCCAAACAGCAACAGCACGCGGCGCCAAGCTTGGTTCGCGGCGCGAACTGAGCGATCCAAAAATCCTTGGCTCTCTGCCAAGCTGTTCGCGGCGCAAACACCGGTACGCGGCGCGAAACGAGAAAAAGTTACGCCTTCGCGGCGCCAACACAGGTACGCGGCGCGACTTATGCGTATCACAACATCCTGGCATTCTGCCCACCTGTTCGCGGCGCCAACCCTGTGCACGCGGCGCGAACCGGTGATTTCAGAAACCCCAACCTGCAGAAAA
Source organism: Vicia villosa (assembly GCF_029867415.1). Classification (NCBI taxonomy): domain Eukaryota; kingdom Viridiplantae; phylum Streptophyta; class Magnoliopsida; order Fabales; family Fabaceae; genus Vicia; species Vicia villosa. The sequence continues at coordinate 67,295,242 of NC_081183.1, read as the reverse complement.
CAACATTCTATACCTCCCAATTGCTCTCAAATCATACCAGTACGAATTTCAGAAAAATAAACCATGCATACAACATAAATTGCACGCTTACACATACTTCTAATCATGTTTAACATCATTATTCAACACCAATCATCATTCACAACCTAAATTGAATCAAAGTTCTATAAACCCCAAAACCCCAAACCCGACATATAATCCAATTCGAAATCCTAACATACAAATTTCATTGAATCATTCATACAACCCATAATAGAAGTTAATGAGAAGAATCCCCCCTTATCTTAGCCAAATTCTTGAATTGGTTCCTCTTCTTCTTTGGTTCTCCTTCACGTTCTTCAGTTCCTCTTCTCACAGCTTCTGGTTTTCACGTTCTAATTTTTCCCTTCTCTTCTTGTTTTCCTTTATTTTATGAAAAACATAAAATTAGAAATGGGCTCTTACACAATTACACCCCCACTTTACTAATTCCACCGCATGGCCCAATAACCTAACATTTCATTATTTTTCCACATAATTCAACAAAATGTTAATTCCCCATAATTAATTTAAAACTTGATTAAATTAATTAAATAAGAATTTTCGGGATGTTACAACTCTCCCCCACTAAAGAGTTTTTGTCCTCGAAAACATACCTCAAGCAAATAGTTCCGGATAGGAATCTTTCATCTGGCTTTCTAACTCCCAGGTGACGTTTCCATCAGCTGGTCCTCCCCAAGCTACTCTGACTAAAGCTATTTCCTTGCCCCGCAATTGCTTCAGTCTTCTATCTTCAATCCTCACAGGTAACGTTTCAACCGTTAAGTTGTCTTTAACCTGCACATCATCCACTTGGATCACGTGGGACGGATCCGAAATGTATTTCCTCAATTGAGACACATGAAATACATCATGCAAGTTGGCAAGCATTGGCGGTAACGCAATACGATATGCCACTTCTCCCACTCTTTCTGAAATTTGGAATGGTCCAATAAAACGCGGAGTCAACTTCTTTGACTTCGAAGCTCGACCAATACCCGTCATAGGAGTAACCTTCATAAACACATGATCTCCCTCTTGAAACTCAAGTGTCTTCCTCCTTTTATCATAATAACTCTTTTGACGACTCTGAGAAGCTTTCATCTTCTCTTGAATCATCTTAATCTTTTCCGTAGTCTGTTGTACAATTTCTGGTCCAATCACAGCACTCTCACCAGCTTCGTACCAACACAATGGAGTTCTACATCTCTTACCATACAATGCCTCAAACGGAGCAATACCTATACTCGAATGAAAACTGTTGTTGTAGGTAAATTCAATCAAAGGAAGATAACTATCCCAAGCACCTCCTTTTTCTAACACACAAGCACGTAACAAGTCTTCTAACGACTGAATTGTCCTCTCAGTCTGTCCATCCGTCTGCGGATGATAAGCATAACTTAGTCTCAGCTTAGTACCCAGAGCCTTCTGCAAACCTTCCCAAAATTTGGATGTAAACCTTGGATCTCTGTCTGACACGATACTCGAAGGAATACCATGTAGACTAACTATCTTCTCAATATACAATTGAGCCAGCTTTTCCATCGGATAATCCATTCTTATTGGTATAAAATGTGCAGACTTCGTCAATCTGTCTACCACGACCCAGATAGCTTCACAATTCTTAACAGTTCTCGGCAAACCCGAAACAAAATCCATTGATATGCTATCCCATTTCCACTCAGGAATAAACATAGGTTGCATAAATCCAGATGGCTTCTGATGTTCGACCTTTGACTTCTGACAAGTAAGACAAGAATACACAAACTCAGCAATTTCTTTCTTCATTCCAGGCCACCAAAACAGCTTTTTCAAGTCATGATACATCTTGGTAGCACCAGGATGAATACTTAATCCACTACGGTGTCCTTCCTCAAGAATGCTTCTCCTCAATTCGGCAACATCAGGAACACAAACACGATTACCAAACCTCAGTATACCATTCTCGTCAACTCTGAATTCACCGCTCTTGCCTTGGTTAATCAAAGTCAACTTATCCACCAACTCTACATCAGCTTTCTAGCCATCTCGAATCTCTTCCAAAATACCACTAGTCAGCTTCAGCATTCCCAACTTAACACTGACAGGAGTGTCTTCGCATACTAAACTCAAATCTCTGAATTGTTCAATTAAATCCAATTCTCTTACCATCAGCATAGACATATGCAAGGACTTCCTACTCAAAGCATCGGCAACCACGTTTGCTTTACCCGGATGGTAATTCAGCCCAAAATTATAATCCTTAAGGAACTCTAACCACCTTCGTTGCCTCATATTCAGCTCTTTTTGATCAAAGAGATACTTCAGACTCTTGTGATCACTAAACACCTCAAACCTCGAACCATACAGATAATGTCTCCACAATTTCAACACAAATACCACTGCTGCCAATTCTAAGTCATGAGTCGGATAGTTTCTCTCATGCACTTTGAGTTGTCTCGACGCATAAGCGACTACCTGTTGATTCTGCATTAGTACACCTCCTAATCCCAACAACAAAGCATCACAATATACAACAAAAGATTCCTCCGGATTCGGCAAAATCAAGATCGGCGCACTAGTCAACCTCTTCTTCAACTCTTGGAATCCTTCTTCACATTTCGAATCCCAGATGAATGCTTGACCCTTCCTAGTCAACTTAGTTAACGGCCACGCTAACTTTGAAAAACCTTCAATGAACTTTCTATAGTAACCCGCAAGACCAAGGAAACTACGGATTTCGGAAACTGACTTCGGAGCTTCCCATTGAGACACTGCTTCTACTTTCGTTGGGTCAACGGCAATACCATCTTTAGAAATTACATGCCCAAGAAAGCTTACTTCACTTAGCCAGAACTCACACTTTGACAGTTTCACATAAAGTTTCTTTTCCTTCAGTAGTTCTATTACCACCCTTAGATGCTCTGCATGTTCTTCTTCACTCTTAGAATATATTAGAATATCGTCGATAAATACCACCACAAACTGATCCAGGTACGGATGGAAGATCCTATTCATATATTCCATGAAAACTCCCGGTGCATTAGTTACTCCAAATGGCATCATTGTATATTCGTAATGGCCATACCTTGTTCTAAATGCCGTTTTCTGAATATCGTCCGTCTTCACCCGAATCTGATGATATCCCGACCTCAAGTCAATTTTGCTGAACACACTCGCACCAACCAATTGATCCATCAAATCATCAATCCTCGGTAATGGATACCGATTCTTGATAGTAACTTTATTCAGCTGTCTATCATCCACACACAATCTCATAGAACCTTCTTCCTTCTTTACCAACAACACCGGCGCACCCCACGGCGACACACTAGGACGAATGAATTCTTTTTCCAGTAACTCTTCTAGCTGAATCTTCAACTCTGCTAGTTCAGATGCCGACATACGATACGGCGCCATCGACACCGGACTAGTTCCAGGAACTAACTCAATAGCAAATTCTACCTCCCTCTCTGGCGGTAACTCTCTTACATCTTCTGGAAATTCACATACTACCGGTAAGTCACTACTCACCACTTTCTTCTTCACTTCCATGGATGCAATCAACATAAACACGGCACCCCCGTCCTTCATTGCTTCATCCACTTGTCTAGCAGTCACTGCTACACTCTCAACACCGACATCTTCCGGAAAAATAACCGTCTTTGTGAAACAGTTGATATGAATCCGATTAAATTGCAACCAATTCATACCCAGGATGACATCAAGTTGTTCCAACGGAAGGCACACTAAGTCCATTCCGAACTCTCTACCAAAAATATCAATTGGACAGTTCAAACAGGCAAACGAAGTAGTCACTGAACCCGACGCAGAAGTGTCAATGATCATACTTCCATGAATATCAGATATTTCCAAGTTCAGACGTTTAGCACAATCCAACGAAATAAACGAGTGAGTTGCTCCAATATCTATTATTGCAATTAAAGGAGTGCCATGGATAAAACACGTACCTTTAATCAATCGATCCTCTGGAGTAGTCTCTGAACCTGATAAAGCGAAAACTTTACCCCCAGCTTGATTCTTCTTTGGCTTAGGACACTGTGGACTAATGTGACCTTCTTCACCACAGTTATAACAAGTCACAGTCCTTCCCTTGCAGTCAACAGCAATGTGGCCTGCTTTACCACACCTGTAGCACTTCTTCTCTTCACTTTTGCACTCGTGAACACGATGTCCAGGTTCCCCACACTTAAAGCACTTAACAGGAGCACTAGAGTCTCCCCCACTAGGCTTCTTCCAACTCCCAGCTTTATAATTACCTCTACCATATGGTTTACCACGGTCCATAGGCTTCTTCCCTTTCTTGTCGACTAACTCGCGAGAGTGAGACGACTTCAGCTTGAGGTTATCCTCTTCATAGATCCTACTACAGTCCACCAAATCTGTAAACCGACGAATCCTCTAGTACCTGATTCCTTGCTTAATTTCATCACGGAGACCATTCTCGAACTTAACACATTTCGAAAATTCGCTCGCTTCATCATTGTTATAGTGGACATAGTACTTGGCCAGCTCAACAAACTTTGAAGCATACTCCGGCACCGTCATGTTACCTTGTGTCAGCTCCAAAAACCCAACTTCTTTCCTGCCCCGAACATCCTCAGGAAAGTACCTCCTCAGGAATTCTCGCCTGAATACAGCCCAAGTGATCGCTACACCTGCAGATTCAAGTTCATCTCTACTAGCCATCCACCAATCATCAGCTTCTTCAGACAGCATGTGAGTACCATATCTCACCTTCAGATTTTCAGCACAATCGATCACCCTGAAGATCCTTTCGATTTCCTTCAGCCACCTCTGAGCACCTTCGGGATCGTGAGTGCCTTTGAACAACGGAGGGTTGTTCCTCTGAAAACTGTTCAGCTGCCTGTCAGCACCAATACCAGCTCCATTGGCATTCCCTCCTAATACACCAGCAATCATGCCCAGAGCCTCAGCAATCGCGTCGTCATTTCTTCCTCCTCTTCCGGTCATTGTTCTGCTAAATATCGGACAATATTCATTAGAACAAGAAGTATCGACAGTGTCAACTTTACACTAATCGTATACGAAGGATTAACCGACACTAAGACTCTGACTCAACGGCCGACTATGCTCGGATACCACTATTGTAACACCCTTCTAAACCTCGCGGAAAATTAACATTAAAATCAGAGTAAAACATGAAGAAGAGTATTACAACACCAACAAAATAAACAAATATTCATGTCATGCCATAAGGGAACGATAAACCAAAAATTATTTAGGTAACATGTTAACACAGCGGAATATTCTCAACAACTGAATAATCAAACATCTGGAGTCGAAGACTCATAATTCAACTATAAACCATAAACAAAACAGAAGCCTATCAGCCAATTCTAAAATGACGTTCCCGGTGTTACACGACCAGAGCATGACACAGACCCAACTGACTCTAACGAACTACTTGACGAGCTAATCCTCACCAAGTACACAAGCTACTCCTCAATCTGAAAAATAACAACAGTAAGGGTGAGTTTCATTCGCATTAACAAATGTTATAGGAATATAAACAATATAACTTCATCTATACATTATTCACCCAAATCAATTATATTCAGATAATGTAGCAACATTCGTCAATTACAGTCATTCATACCAAAATACACACAAATTATAACATTGGACAACTTCCATTCATGTTACAATTATACACAACAACCTAATGCAATGCAACTAAATGCATGTGGTACCAAACATGGGATAACCCATCTCACCGATCCACCACCATAAAGATTCGGCTACTTCTCTCACCAATTCCACACAATGGGAATTAGCTACCGCTGTCCCACCACCATAAGGGATACAGCCCACAATATGATTATGAAATGCATGCATCACATACCGCATGCTAATCATCAACACCAAACAACTGAACAATCATAATCATCAACCGATGCAATAACAATATAAACCACCACAACCAATTAAATCAAGTGTTTAAATTAAATTCAAGTCACAACTCAACACTATTTTATTGCATAAATCACTTAATTAGCTTCACTGTGCTCGAAACGGCACATCAAACGGACTAACAGTTAAAAAGTTATACATCGTTAAACTTTAACAAAAATCCCAAACAGCAACAGCACGGGGCGCCAAGCTTGGTTCGCGGCGCGAACTGAGCGATCCAAAAATCCTTGGCTCTCTGCCAAGCTGTTCGCGGCGCAAACACCGGTACGCGGCGCGAAACGAGAAAAAGTTACGCCTTCGCGGCGCCAACACAGGTACGCGGCGCGACTTATGCGTATCACAACATCTTGGCATTCTGCCCACCTGTTCGCGGCGCAAACCCTGTGCACGCGGCGCGAACCGGTGATTTCAGAAACCCCAACCTGCAGAAAACAGCATTCTATACCTCCCAATTGCTCTCAAATCATACCAGTACGAATTTCAGAAAAATAAACCATACATACAACATAAATTGCACGCTTACACATACTTCTATTCATGTTTAACATCATTATTCAACACCAATCATCATTCACAACCTAAATTGAATCAAAGTTCTATAAACCCCAAAACCCCAAACCCGACATATAATCCAATTCGAAATCCTAACATACAAATTTCATTGAATCATTCATACAACCCATAATAGAAGTTAATGAGAAGAATCCCCCCTTATCTTAGCCAAATTCTTGAATTGGTTCCTCTTCTTCTTTGGTTCTCCTTCACGTTCTTCAGTTCCTCTTCTCACAGCTTCTGGTTTTCACGTTCTAATTTTTCCCTTCTCTTCTTGTTTTCCTTTATTTTATGAAAAACATAAAATTAGAAATGGGCTCTTACACAATTACACCCCCACTTTACTAATTCCACCGCATGGCCCAATAACCTAACATTTCATTATTTTTCCACATAATTCAACAAAATGTTAATTCCCCATAATTAATTTAAAACTTGATTAAATTAATTAAATAAGAATTTTCGGGATGTTACACTAAGCCCATCTCCGACAATGCTCCGTCTACATCTGGATGGCAAATTTAAGCCCATCCCCGATGGAATCTTTAAGCCCATCTCCATCTTCATTTCTTACATCAGCAAGCGCAAATTTCTGGGTATTCTAGTGTTCAATCCTCTTCCACCTTCAGATCACGAGTGGTGAATATGCCAATCTACCTCTTCAGGTTTAAGAAGATTGAACAGGGGTAGCTGTCATACCCAAAATTTTCCCATCATATTTCAAGATATTATGATCTCCTTATATCTTAGGGTTCTCAAACTGCTCAAGAACACTCAGGTTTTATCAAGCTAAGCTTCTCCTAAGTGGTAGGCCTCCTACTAGGGTTTTGATGTTCATCAAAGAATATTGAACTTACAATGTCTCAAGTGGACTTCATGGTTTCCTATATGCTTCAAAGAATCTCCATAACAGTTTTCAAGCCTTGATTCACAAGATTACTTAGTCAATGGCTCAAATGATCAACAATCGACTGATTTGACCTAAAAGTCAACTATGGTCAAATCACAGTCAAAACTCTTGATTTTTGTTCAACATCCACATTTTGAGATGATATTCATCATTTGATCAAGGGTTGATCATTATTCATCAAGGAAAGTTCAGAAATCAACAAAACTCAGTTTCTAATTTAGGGTTTTTGAACTAAAAGTCAACTGAACTTTGACCAACCATAACTTTCACATAATTCATCAGAAATTTCTCAACCAAAGCTCATTTTTAAGGAAATTCAATTCTCTACAAATTTGTCTCTCTAAAGCCAAAGCCAAAAATGCTTCATTTAGGAGATATGAGCCAAAACATTACAGGTCCTTTTGAAAGTCAACCAAAACCTGTTTTTTGTCAAAGCCAATATCATCAAGATAAAATCTCCAAATGCAATAAGGTTCCAAAGTGGCTTGTAGAGGAAACCTTGGGCTTTCCAAAAAGTCCTAGATCATCTCCATATGATTAATATTGAATGAGTTATGACTAGTGCAAGTTGGGTAAAATTTGGAAAATGTGTGAAACTCTAAATGGCAAAATTCCAACTTTTGAGTAATGGGCCTATAAAATTGAGATTCCCACGTGATACCAAGCTTATAGGAGGCCCATGAACCAAATATTATTTATTTTATGATATTATTTCATTTATTCTTAAATTTATTCACTTAAATTCAAATTAAATTAAACAAAATCATAATTTAAATGACAAAAGATGCCATGGAATATTCTCACTCATTTAATCAGATAAAATCATCATCTAAGGGCCAAAAACTCGGGAGAAATAGCATGAAAATAGAGTGGAGCTTAAAAAAGGAAAGTTTTGGTGCAAGAAAAAAATCAAATTTTCATCAATAAAAAGATTTGATCTCCTTCTGTAATACGGTGGAAGAACTGACTTTCTTAAATGTTGCGGATAGCAAGAGTCACCACCGACTTTTATTTTATCCAATTGGAAAGGCAAAAAGAACAGGAAAGACCTTTGAAAGAGATTGAGTTCGGGGGGCAGGTTATACAAAGGGAAGGTGTAAGCACCCTTTGTATCCATGGTTATCCATGGGCTCTTAATTACTTAGCTCGCTTTGTTTTCAAAATGTTTGAAGTGTAGTGTATGAATAGTAAAAGACTTTGTTATGGACTTTAGCTTGTAAATAAGCATAGCCTTATTTTGAAAGTATTTGAAAAGGAGGTGTGAAAAGCATTTGATTTTGATTTGAATGGAGCAAGCAATTAAGAACTACCTACCCTAAGTTTGTGTTTCATGTTCTGTAAGTCTTTCGGGTGAAAGGGTCTATCCATACCATGAGAGGGCAGGAAGTCTTTCATTGGATTTGAAAGGGTCATCGAGAGTATCGTTCGCCATAAGACTGTCCCTACCATAAAGAGGGCAGGTAGTCTAAGGGAAGGATATAATAGTCATTTAGGCAACATGTAAAGACTCCTTAGCATTCGAAGGGACGATCATCATTTATCGAGGTAACATCGAGGGACGAGATCATATTTATCGTAGGCAACTCGAAGGGACTATGATCTTTATATCGAGGGACTATGATGATTTTATCGAAGGCAACAGGCTAAGGAGTCCTTACGCTCGAAGGGACTTTACTATTCTGATCGAAAGACAACAGTGAGAGGAGTTACCCTAAAGGTGGGTGTGTGCAGCAATCACGTGATTGTATTCGATTATATTTATCTTGTATAAATTATTCTAATTCAATTCGGGTGTTGCACTCCCTAATTACTAACCACACAGTAAATATTGTGCAGAAATTAAAGTGCGGAAAGTAAAACCTATGCTATTACAGTTTTGTGGGTGGGGGATTTTACAATAAACACCTGTGGGGGTTTGCGGAAAATAAAGACGGAAATTAAAGAAAATATAATTAATTCAATAATATTTAAATAGCTTGAATCGTCGTCGAACCTTCGACCAATCCTGAAAATCAAGAATGAAAAGAAAAAAAGGATGGTTAGTGTATGAAGGATCTACTTATTATAATCTTAATTAATCAATTAAATCCTAATTAAAATAATTGATTTAAAATTATGTGCAAAAATGATCAATTTTGATGTTTTAAATTAACTATTTAATTGATAAAAAAAATGTGCAAAACAATCAATTTTTAAATGTTAAAGAAATAATTTTGATGAAATTAAAAATGAGTTTTCGATTAAAATTAATAGTTAAAATAAAACATTTTCAGTTAATATGTTTTTTAGAAAGAAGAAAATAATTAATAATAACTTATAATTATTAAAACAAATGATATGAGAAATATGCAATTAATTATAAAAAAAAGTAGAAATCTTAGCTCTGGATCAGGTGTGGTACGCTTGTGGAGGTCCATGGTGTGCAGCACATCCTTGGGCGTTTGATTTGCTGGTCGCTGGATCGAATGGATGAGATTTGAGGGTGTACGATGGAGGCCCTGGTTTGCAAGGACAAGAAGCGCTTCTAGTGGCCAAGTATGTTGCGTTGTTGAACAGCCAATAGCGACGCAAGGTTGTGGCACGCGTGGCAGTCAAACCTTCAAACACACTGTTCATCTTCTTCCTTGAGGGACCTGCGGATTTTGTTGTGGAAATAGCTGCAGAATTACCTGCGAATTTTCCTTCGAACCGCATCATAGAGTTTCGAAGGAATGCCGTGGTGATGCCCTAACCATGGTGATTCTCAATCCTTACGTCAAAGCTTGATTCCAATGATTCAAACCTCCTCTAAATGTCCCCAGGAGCTCATAAACATAAACAAACTACATTAAAACGCATGGGAAATTGCAATACGAAATTTTCAAGATATGAATGAATATGTTAAACATGATACATGCATTCCAAGCAACATAAATACCAAATATAAGCGTGCTCTTACCTTTTTCTATCTTAGGAATGGAAAAGGATAGATTAGAACCTTTGAAACCGTCTGGAGGAGGCACACGAATTTTACACCATTCTTTGATATTTTGGACTTTGGAACCCTAGCCTCTTTTCTCTCCTAATTTTCGTGTCCTTTGCCTTTGGTAAATTTGTACTAATATAGAGGAAAGATTAGGGCAACTAAACTTGGAAAGAATCATGAGATTGAATCTTTGGAAATAATGAAAAGAATTTGATTTTGTTTTCATGGAAATTTTCTATGTTGATCACTTTATTTTTCAATCTTGCCTTCTACGTTTGCCTTGGCCTCATGAATCAATTTGGATCACAAAAAATCAATCACATAATTTTGAATGATTTTATTAGATTTAATCTTGAATTTTATGTGAAATAAATTCAAAAATAAATAAATAAAAATCATAATATTTTATGAGATCATTTGGTGGGTCCTCAAGATGATTTTTAGATCAAATAAAAGTAGAAAATCAATCTCACAATCTTTCATCATTTAATCATGATTTTATTTGATTTATTTGAATTTTAGTGACTTAATTCAAATAAAAATGAAATAAAATCAAGAAATAAAGGATAATTGGTTAATGGGCCTTTTATAAGCTTATAACCACGTGAGAATTTCAAGTTTGTAGGCCCATTGCTTAAAAATCCAAAATTCCCCACTTAAGATTTCATGCTTTTTTCCTCAAAATTGTCCAACTTTAGCAATCCATAACTCTCTCAATAATGATCCCATGAAGGTTTTCTAGGACTTTTTGGAAAGCCCAAGAAGTCCTCTACAAACCACTTTCGAACATATTTTGCATTTGAATATTTTATCTTTATGATATGGCTTCTGAGAAAAACCAGCTTTTTGCGATCTTCTAGAAGGACCTGTAATGTATTGGCTCATATCTCTTATGCGGATGCATTTCTTGACCTTGGGCCCAACATCAAAGTTGTAGAGAATCAAATTTCCTTGGGAATGAGCTTTGGTTGAGGAATTTTTTGAGAAATTATGAGAGAGATATGGCTGGTCAAAGTTCAGTTGACTTTTACCTAGAACCCCTAATTTAGCAACTTTGTATTTTTGTGGATTTTTGATCTTTTCTTGATGAATCATGATCAACCTTTGATCAAATGATGAATATAACATTAGAATGTTGATGTTGACCAAAAATCAGGAATTTTGACTGCAATTTGACCATAGTTGACTTTTAGGTCAAACTAGTCGACTGTTGATCATTTGAGCAGTTGACTGAGCAATCCTATGAATCAGAGCTTGAAACTTGGCATGAGGACCCTTTGATGCATATGAGAGGCCATGAGATCCATTTAAGGTATCAGAACCTGATTTTACTTGGAGAGAGACAAAACCCTAGTTTGAGGGTTATTATTTAGGAGAGTGTGTCCTTGAGTCTTTGAACTTTGGTATGAGTTTGAGTAGGAAAATGTGATGGGCAAATTCTAGGGTATGACAATTGCCCCTATTCAATCTTTTTATATCTCGGGATGTAGATTGGCATGTGTGCCTGTCGGAATCTGAAGGTAGAAGAGGATTGAACACTAGAATACCCAGGAATTTGCCCTAGCTGAAGTAGGGACTTTTGTCGAAGATGGGCTTGAAGATTCCTTCTGGATGTTGACAGAAAGTTATCGGAGATGGGCTTAAAGATGCCATCCAGCTTGATAGACTTAAGAATCAGAATATGTCGTTCGCTAGACTGTATCTGAAGGATATACTTAGCATGAGTCGTACGTTAGACTGAATCCACCGTATTGATAAGTGTCAAAGTAGGTCGTACGTTAGGCTGTACTTTAGGACGAGTCATACGTTAGACTAGGTCCGATTGCATTGATTAATGTCTGGATAAGCCGTACGTTAGGCTGAAGGATAGGTCGTACGTTAGACCGGATCCGATTTGCATTGTTAAATGTCTAGAAAGCCGTACATTAGGCTGAAGGACGGGTCGTGCGTTAGACTGGACCCAATTTTCTTTGTTAAATGTCTGGAAAGCCGTGCGTTAGGCTGAAATATGGGTCGTACGTTAGATCGGATCCAATTTGCATTGATAAATGTCTGGAGAGCCGTGCGTTAGGCTGAAGGATGGGTCGTACGTTAGACCGGATCCCCTGTGTTGATAGTTGTCAAAATACACCGTACGTCAGGTTGTATCCTAGGATGAGTCATACGCTAGACTGGATCCTTTGTATTGAGAAGTATTAGAATGAGTCGTACGTTAGGCTGTTTTTGAGCTTGATGTATTGAGAAGTGTTTGTTGGAGATTGATCGTATCAGCACCGTTCGTAGTAACTGAATTAGATCGTGGAAAGATGATCGTGTCTACACCGTTCGTAGTAATAGAATAAGATCTTGGAATATTGATCGTGTCAGCACCATTCGTAGTAACTGAATTAGATCCTTGAAGGATGATCGTGTCTACACCGTTCGTGATGATAGAATTAGATCTTTGAATGTTGATCGTGTCAGCACTGTTCGTAGTAACTAAATTAGATCTTGGGAAGATGATCGTGTCTACACCGTTCATGATGATAGAATTAGATCCTTGTAGGTTGATCGTGTCAGCATCGTTCGTAGTAACTGAATTAGATCTTGGAAAGATGATCGTGTCTACACCATTCGTGATGATAGAATTAGATCTTTTAGAATTGATCGTGTCAGTACCGTTCGTAGTAACTGAATTAGATCTTGGAGAGATGATCGTGTCTACACCATTTGTGATGATAGAATTAGATCTTTGAGAGTTGACTGTGTCAGTACCGTTCATAGTAACTGGATTAGATCTTTGAAGATTGGAGATTTTGTTTATCTGTTTGTACCTATATTCTGAAAAAGGTAAAGTTAATCTTTATGCAATGTCATGATGCATGAATTATGTGATAAGTTTCTCAAAATAAATGAGAAATTTGTATGTATGAGTTTATCATGAGACGCTGTTTGCAATGTATGGATATATATGTGATATATGATGTATGAACACGGCTTATGCCGTTTGGAGTTTATTCATGATTCCTTCTTGATTGAGAAAATAAGTCTCCATATCTTTGTGATTTTGATGTCTGATCTTGTTTTGAAGATGCTCAGCTGGGGATTTATGATTTCTGCTTGGGGATGGGAACCATTTGAATGATTGATCTTGATGTACCCTGACTGGGGATAAGAGAGATGAATAACCCTGTTTGAAGAAGAGAAACGTGTCGGGGAACCGGCAGTGTCGAAGATGTAAACTTCGTTGAGGAACTAAGTCTCTGTTGGGACGGGAACATTTGAAGATATCTTCTTAAGGATTACTCTGTGGGGATATGATCTTGTGAAACCGGCTCTATTGGGAAGGCATGGATGACTTGAACATTGCCCCCAGTGATTATAGTAGCTGTCATTCCTGGACTCGTATTGATTGGAACACACTAATGAGTATTGATCAAAGTGTTCAACATGCCTTTCATAGCTTTGCCCCAGCTATTAGGGAATTTGGAGAGATTCGCCTCGCGGGGACTTTATGAGATGTGTATTATGGATGACCTGCCGCCAGTAATCATAGACTTAGGACAATGCCCCATGTTAATTGGGAAGTAGCTTCAGACCCACTTGGATGCATGCCCCTGATTGTTTGGCATTCTTGAGAGATTCTCGGAATCTTGACCTGATTTCCCCAGATCGACTGGATAAACTGGGTCATGCCCCTTGTAGGAGATGTTGCCTTTGAAGTGATTTTGTCTATCGAGATAACTGTTAGTCATTAGTCATACCCTGTGCAGATTCTTCCTGTTGCTAACATTTGAAATTATGTAGCAAGATATGTTTAATAATGAATTCATAAGATGCAATGCATATGTCTGTCTTGATTTTTGAAAAACATTAAAACAGAAGATGTAAAAGCGTGATGTTTAAAAACGTGACGTTTGTAAAACGAGATATCAACCCAGCATTTTTGGCAAACCTTAAGGAATTAGGATACCTTTTTGGTGACAGTATGCTTTCAAACTAACCATGCTTCAGTTAGGACTTTCAAGGGTTGTAACGTGGCTTGGTTCATGGTTTAAGAAACAAAGGATAGTGGCTCAAAGTTTATTTGTACCCATCCCAATCTTCGTGATGTTCTTCGATCCTATGCTCAGTTAACTTTGCGTTTAAGTCCTAGCAGAGCTTGAAGTCGTATCATTGACATTTGATGATGGTTAAAGCACCGACAGTTTATTTGGACAGGCAGTCGTCCCTTTTTTGTAATTCTTTTTCTTTTGTCGAGGATTTTTAGTGACCTCTTTTGAAATGTTTTCTTTTGTCGAGGAAATTTTTTAGCAACCTCCTTTTAACTTTGATTTTGTTATCCCTAACTTTTGCCTGAACTGTTTATTTTGAGATTACAGTCAGCGGAATGTTTTGATTTTTGATAAGTCTCCTTCATAGGTTTTGACTACATATTTTTTCTTCTTTTTGATGGATATTGACTGCCTTACTTAATGGTCACGGGAACCCATCATTATTTGTGTAAACAACGGCTAGTATAATTGAGTTAACTGAGTAACTACCCTGCCCCAGGTTATGATTAAGGGTTTTTAATTGTTCAAGAAAGAAAACTTCTACTCCTTAGGCTCAAAGGGGTTGACGAGGGATTAACATCCTTATATCTCCACTGTTTAGGAATTGAAACAATACTTGTACTTCGTCAGCATAGTCTGTTCAAAAGCATCACTGTATGAGGTTGCAGTATCATTTTCGTCATCCTCCCTTAAAAGGCTTACAGCTTGGCAGGAGTTGAATATCACAAAACATATGCAAAGTAAAGACATAATTTAAAGTGAGTGATAGAGAAATAATTTATTCAAGACATACATATGCAATGCACTGATAATGATTATTAAAACAGATAATGTCTATCATAAGTCGAATGTTTCAACAAACAGAAAAGAGATTGCAAATGAAAGTAGAGCTAATGAACTGATAGTCCATCCTTCTAGACATTAATCAGCCTTGTCATGATTAGGCATGGGAGCAGTGATCACCATAGGGGTCTTAGGAGGATTGAACTCAATTTCACCAGCATCGATCATGTCTTGGATCTTGATCTTTAATGCCAAGCAACTATTGGTATCGTGCCCGGGACTATTGGAATGTTAGGCACATCACACGTTTGGATTGTGTTTAGCAGAGGAAGTGTTGATGTGTTGAGGAGGATCCCTCATAGTAATCATTCCTGCCTTCAACAGATGTTGCAACGCCTGATCTAATGACATGTTAATTTTGGTGAATTGACGCTTAGGTGCATCTGACTTGCGTCGTTGTTGTGGAACTGGTGTAGAGATTCAGAGTATCCGGGGTTCGGGCTTTCAGAATGTATATATGATAAGAATGTTTCAGAACGTCCAGGGTTCGAGCTTTGGGAATGTATACCTGATTGGAATGTTTCAGAAGTCTGGGGGTCAAGCTTCCAGAATGTTCATCTGATTGGAATGTTTCAGAATGTCCGGGGTTCGAGCTTCTGGAATGTATATTTGATTGGAATGTTTCAGAAGTCTGGGGATCAAGCTTCTAGAATGTTCATCTGATTGGAACTTTCAGAATGTCTGGGGTTCGAGCTTCCGGAATGTATATCAGAAGTCTGGGGGTCAAGCTTCCAGAATGTTCATCTGATAGAGATTGATTTGTTGACGGTATTTGTCTAACCAGTTGGTCGACCTAAAAGGAAAAGTTAGTTCTATGTGATGTTATGAATGCAAATGCAATCTTTTCAAGGATCTTTAGGAATTTAGTTAGCAACATTAGAAAATGATTTGGTCGCGTCTTTGTCTGAAGAATTCTGATTCTTGGACGTTCTTCTATGGGAATCGAGCTCACCATATCGAGTGGGTCATAACCTCTGATTCGGGATACTTCTGAATTTGAAGATACATGGCTAGAGGAAAATAAATCCTCTTGCCCCTTGATAGGTACTGAGTCTCTGAATTGGAAGGTATGTGGCTAGAGGAAAATAAATCCTCTTGCCCCTTGATAGAAATTCAGTCCTTGATAAGAGCACCTGAAATTGTGCGTCCTAAATTCCTAAGATCCTTGAAAGGGTTAGTTAATATGCTATGTTATGATGTCATGATGTCATGCAAATGTTATGCATTAAGGAAGAACATAAGGTAGTACGGACAAAGAAGTCCTACAAGTAAAACTTGCAAGGAAATCAAAGGGTTAGATAACAAACAAGTCACACAAGAGTCCTTAAGTTTAAAGGCTTGCATGAAGTATGACCAGGTGACTACCCTTCCCCAATAGGTACTTCTAAGGATAAGGATGAAATCAGCAACAGGTTCTACCGGGTTACCCAGAATTGTCAGTCCTTCTAAAGCACCCTCGGACATGATACATTCGCATCATGCAATGATACTTTAAGAAAGAACCTATCTGAGTTGTAGTATCGGGTAGCGACTAGGCCCTCAACATTTGTCAAGAGTAGCCCCCCCCCCCCCACTACGTCCTAAAGGCCAAGATGGGTTAAAGGGTAACTAAAGGTCCTTACGCTTCGGCGCACCAAAAGTTACATACATAGACCTCCCTCATTTGAAAAACGTGTGCATATATCTATGGAGTCCTAACTCAAGTGTGAAC
This sequence comes from Vicia villosa, assembly GCF_029867415.1. Classification (NCBI taxonomy): domain Eukaryota; kingdom Viridiplantae; phylum Streptophyta; class Magnoliopsida; order Fabales; family Fabaceae; genus Vicia; species Vicia villosa. The sequence goes on along the minus strand of NC_081183.1, from coordinate 67,278,275 downwards.
TTCATATTGACTCATCTCCCACATATGTGAAAGAGGTCGCCATGACTATGTCACTCCTATCTTAAGTGTACTTGAATCCGGGTATAGGATTCGTCCTTCATTTAAATCCCAAGCAACCTTCAAAATAAAGCAAGCAAAAAAAAACAATAGAAAACATTTAAGTGATCCTAAACTTTAAGGTAACCCCTCTTTTATTCGAATATATCCCCAGCAGAGTCGCCAGTTCTGTAATACGGTGGAAGAACTGACTTTCTTAAATGTTGCGGATAGCAAGAGTCGCCACCGACTTTTATTTTATCCAATTGGAAAGGCAAAAAGAACATGACAGACCTTTGAAAGAGATTGAGTTCGGGGGGTAGGTTATACAAAAGGAAGGTGTAAGCACCCTTTGTATCCATGGTTATCCATGGGCTCTTAATTGCTTAGCTCGCTTTGTTTTCAAAATGTTTGAAGTGTAGTGTGTGAATAGTAAAAGACTTTGTTAAGGACTTTAGCTTGTAAATAAGCGTAGCCTTGTTTTGAAAGTATTTGAAAAGGAGGTGTGAAAAGCATTTGATTTTGATTTGAATGGAGCAAGCAATTAAGAACTATATTATAATTTCATAACGGCAATATATCATAAGCAGATTATTCACCCAACTGCAACATATTTAGATTTTTAGATTATCCATCAATAGTTACGAAAAATACAACCAATTACATCACCACGACATAACACTGGAAATCTTCCAATCATGTTATAACAACACAAATATAAATGCAATGAATTTATGCATACAATTATTATTCACCCGATCATCACATGTATTTCAGATACACAACAGTTAATCAAACACACACAACCATTCATATCAAACACATATGAATTATAACATTGGACAACTTCCATTCATGTTATAATTATGCACACAACCTAATGCAATGCAACTAATGCATGTGGTACCAATCATGGGACGAACCCATCTCACTGATCCACCATCGTCAAGGATACAGCGACACCCACTCACTAATTCCACACAATGGGAATTAGCTACCAATGATCCACCATCGTCAAGAATCAGCCACATAATGATTATGAAATGCATGCATCAACCACAACATGCTCATCATCAACATCCACCAACGGTTCATAATCATCCATCCACAACACACTAAGCATACTCATATCACAACCATTTGATATACACCACAACATAATACATTTAACACAAAAATATATTATCACCACAACAATCACATAGCCTTTATCAATCACAAATGACATATTGCATACAAGACAATCAATGTCATCCTCAACAACCACCAAAAACAACATCTACATTTGATAAACTTAAGCCTCATGTATACATACAATTACCAAAAACATATGCAAATAAGAATTATCTATGCGATTCTGATATTTACGCACATCACCATAATTCAACATATTAAATTATCCACCACTTGTACAATATGCATTTATCACGTAATAATCACAACAATGCATAGAATTTATCATTCATCAATTCCATGTATCACAATTAGCACATAGTACACAACACCAATACATATTGTTCTTAAATAACATTACTCCATGACATACACATATACAATTACATGTCATTTTCATAATCACATAATAATTAAATCATCTAGTGCTAATCAATTTATTTTCATCAAAAAGAGCGTTTCATTAACTTCTTAACGCTTCGAACGACACCCAAAACGGACTTACGGATCAACAGTTATGAATTTTTAATGTTTTGAAAAAAACTGCCAACACAGTGATGTAACGGGTTACATCATTCATGTAACCGGTTACATCAGTTTCAGTAGTGAAAATACCCCATTTTTCTTCGATGTAACCGGTTACCTCAACCATGTAACCGGTTACATCACTGAAGAAGTGTCAAAATCTGTATTTTTCTTCTGCTACGGGATTCTACCTTCATACCCCCAAAAACCCATCTTTTACACACTATAAAATCATTATGAGTCCTAATTCTTCAAGTTCAATATCAGCATTATGTAATTATTCAAATACACACATCAATTCTATCCATTGTACATAAATCATACATCATTCATGTCATCACAAACACATCCAATTTGCCCTATAAGTTCCAAAACCCCCAAAAATTCCCAAAATCTAACACACATCCAATTGAGATACAAAACCTACATAATCAATCCTATCATCATTAAACTGATAATATAGGCTAAATGGATTAGTCACCCCTTACCTTAGCCAAGAACCTTGAATTCTTCTCTTCCTCCTCTTCTCCCCTTTCACGTTCCTTCTCTTTTCCTCTTTTGCTTCTCTTTTTCCTTATTTTCACAATTTCTCTATTTTATAAAAAAAAATAGGATAATTAGTTAGTAAGGCCTCTCCATTGGCACCACCCCTTTTACTAACTACGTCACGACCCAATAACAATAATTCCCATAATTCTTTCAAAATCCAATTTTAATTACTAAATAATCAAATAATTTCCAAATAATTAATTTAAATTAATTTATGAAATTACGGGGTGTTACAAGTTTTCTTTCTTGTACAGATTAAACCCTTAATCATAACCTGTGGCAGGGTAGATTCTCAGTTGACTCAACTATGCCAGTCATTATTTAACACAATTAGTGATGGGTTCCCATAATCATTAAGTCATGCAGTGAATATCTATCAAAAGGAAGAGACCGCTAACTCAAAACCTATGAAGGATACTTAGTGAAAAGAGAAACATCCCGCTGATTGTAATCTCAAAATAAATAGTTCAGGCAAAAGTTAGGGTTAACAAAGTCAAAAAGAGGTCACTACAAACCCTCGCAAAAGAAAACTACTACAAGAAAAGATGACTGCATTCCCAAACTAACTTCAGGTTGTTGAACCATCACAGATGTCAATGATACAATTCCAAAGTCTTTTGGAACACGAACGCACAGTTAGCTGAGCATAGGATCGAAGAACATCATAAAGAGTGGGATGGGTACCAATAAAACTTTGAGCCATTATCGTTTGTTTCTTAAACCGTGAACCAGGCCACGTTACAACCTTTGAAAGTCCTAACTGAAGTATGGTTAGTTCGAAAGCATACTGTTATCAAAGGTATCCTGACTCCTTAAGGTTTATCATAAATCCTGAGTTGATATCACGTTTTTATAAATATCGCTTTCTTACATCTTTGGTTTTACTAAACAATGTTTTTAAAATTCAAGACAAACATATGCATTGCATTTTTATGAGTGTCATTTTCATACCCCAAAATTTGCCCATACTATTTCTTTTGTTCAAATTCAAATCAAGGTATAATGTTCAAAGACACCCTCTCCTAAACAAGGTTCAAAGAACTAGGGTTTTGTTGTTCTAAGAAGAAATCAATGGATCAAAAGCTCCAAGGCATCCCATATGGTCTATGATACTCCACACTACCTCCATGACACATTTCAGGTCTCAATTCAAAGAGTTGGTCACTCAATTGCTCAGAAAGTCAACAATCGAATAATTTGACCTAAAAGTCAACTGTGGTCAAAATACAGTCAAAACTCCTGATTTTTTGTCAACACCCTCATGTTGAAGTATCATTCACCATTTGATCAAGGATTGATCATGGTTCATCAACGAAAGATCAGAAATCAACAAATTCAAAAGTTTCTAAATTAGGGTTTTCATAGGAGAAAGTCAACTAAACTTTGACCAGCCATAACTTCCACATTGAGCATCAGAAATTTTCCATCCAAAGCTCATTTTGAAGGAAATTGAATTCTATACAACTTTATCTCTCACATGCCAAGGCTAAAAATGCTTCATTTGGGAGATATGGACGAAAACATTATAGGTCCTTTTCAAAAGTCAACAAAAAGTCATTTTTGTTAAAAGAACACACAAGGAGCATGGAAAATTATTTTGACATGAGACCAAAAACAATGGTTAGAGGACTCTTCAAGGTTTCTAGAAAGTCCTAGAACTCCTCCATACCTCAAAAATTGAGGGAGATATGACTTGTCAAAGTTGGACAAATTTGAGAGGGAAAATGTGAAGAAAAAGGGTTCAAAATGATTTTTCTTGCAAAGGAGCCCAACTTTTTATGGCCCAAGTTTGATCTTCAGGATATCCAAAGCCCCAAACATGATTGTCACGAATTTTGAAATATTTATTTGATTTTATAGGAATTTTAAATCATTTAAAAGTGATTTTAATTCATGTAAATTAAATAAAAATCAAATATTTGGTTAGAGATATGATATTGATCAAATCCAATCATCATTAACACATTATAACCAATATAATTTCGTACAAAGGGGATTGATTGAGAAAAATTGAATCTTGATAAAATTGGAAAGATTAAAAACAAATTTCAATCAATTTCCAATTTTTGATTCAATGGAGATTTTATGCCAAGTTTGTTAACCTATTCTACTCCATATATAAGCATAAACATCACCAATTAAAGAGGAATTTTTTGGGACAAGGATTGCAGCCCTGTAGAACACGTGAAAAAACTCACAAAATAGCAAGGAAAAGTCAACTTCGTTTTCGGGGTTTAGGACCGACTCAAAGGCTCTTGAAGGATCAAACGCATTGCTGGAACATTGTTGGTCGTATCCCAATCAGAATCGAGGCCTGCCGCACCTGGAATCGATGCCTATCAACTCACGGTTTGCTTGAATTTCTTTGATTTCGATTACATCTATTTACGCATCATAAACGAAATTTGATTGCATAATATTGATTATCATGATGTTTGCAAGCTATTTGTACAATTTAATTGAAGCTTAGATGTGTGTGGGATGGTCCACCATTGATGAGTTTTAGGTTTTGTACTTTAGGGCTTTTTGATACAGGGTAAATCAGGCCAGATTATAGGCATGGTTGAAATCGTGAGGGTGAGACGAACTCGGCCATGGTCCCCTTTTTTATTTTCATGCTTGTTTGAGGGTTTAATATGAACCGCAGGTGTTATAGATATTAGCTTTTCATGGCTGATTCTTTGAAAAGCGCTGTAAAAAGGTTCGCAAGTTTGCAGGCAAGAAGATGATGAGTTGTTGGCACTTCATTGGCTCAATCCAAACGCCCACTGCGCGCGCGTTTTGGTTTCTGGGACGTTTTGTTTTTATACATCAGGCCACTGACGCGTTCCACTTACAACAAGTGCAATTGGTTCATGTGGATAGCGCCTCTACTTGGAAAGCATGCAAACCTGGGTTCGAACCCGAGTGTTGGAAATTATTTTGTTTGTATTTTCTTGCTCACAGATTCAATGCAGCGCATCCACCAGGGCTCACCATGCTCCTTCACATATCAACCAGTAGATCTGCAGAGACCAGAATCTGAAGGTCCAGAAGGCCCCTCCCTACCATGGACTCCCAAGGGTCTATCACATACAAGCAGAGCTAAGTTTTTCCAAATTTTTTTTATTTATAATTATACAATTCTTTTTATGATTTATTTATATTTATATATATATATATATATATATATATATATATATATATATATATATTATACCAAATTTCTCCTTTTTTCTAAAAAGCTTAAAAACCCCTTCGTCAAAATTATTATTTTGTTTTAAATCCCGATTTTTCGATTTTTATTTTAATCCCTTTAAAAATAGTTTAAAAATTGTTTAAATTGTTTTTTTGGATTAATTGACTAAAATGAATTTTGACATTTAGGAATTTTATTTTTAATCGATTTAATTAATTAGGTCAGAGACCAATAATTAATTAAATCCGATTTTTATTCTATTTTCACTCGGTTTAATATTTGCAAGAATTAATTGTACACTAAAAATATTTCTTTGTGCTTTTCTTTTCAGGATTATTATTAAACATCCTCCGACAACGTGCCACGCCTTTTACGAAGCTAAGTTCTGATTTTATTTTCCTTTAAATATTATTTGCATTATAAAATTGTTATCAGGGCTAAAACCTCGAAAGTCAATGGACTCTTTTGCACTCACGTCTTTTATCTATTTTTGCTCCTTTTTCAGGGTTAACCTCGAGGCTACCTCCGACCACGAACCATATCAGATCAAATCAAAAGCTAAGTCTTATTTTATGTTTAAGTATCTATTTTGCCCTCTTTTATTTTAGGGTTAGCCTTAATTGTCATTGAATTAGCCATACACTCACTATTTTCCGTTTATTTCTCCCTTTTCCAATTTTCAGGGTTTGCCAACCGTCAAAGCTCAATAGTCGGTAACCCTAAAACCATGATTTATTTTAATTATTACTTGTGTTAGACCTGTAGCACTATTGATCCGCTGGCTTCATTCTCCCTTTCCCCCGCTGGTTTCTTTTTCCCCTTCCCCATATTAATTGATGTGGTTAGTAATCCTAGGGAGTGATAACCTTGAACTGAATTAGCATCACTAATTATAAGATTAAAAATTCTGAATTAGTCGCATGATTGTTGCACCCACGCACACTTTTTTGGTAACCTCTCTTGTTGCCTGTTGCCTGTTGCCTTGTTGCCTTGTGTTTTTTGCAGAATAGCCATGTCCCTCGAATACGAGGATACATCAGCCATGTTGCCTCGATTAATGCAAAGATCATAAGTCCCTAATGATGCTGCCTTCGATACACTAATATGATCTCGTCCCTCGGAAGTTGCCTACGAAAGGCTGAGGTGTCCTCTGGCTGCCTAACGAAAGGCTATTCTGATCCTTCCCTTAGACTACCTGCCTCTCTATGGCATGGGACAGTCTTATGGCGAATGATAACTCGATGACCCGTTAACATCCAAACGAAAGGCTTCCTGCCCTCTTATGGCATGGATAGACCCTTTCACCCTAAAAGGCTAAAGAACATTTTTCATCTAACCAGGTAATTTTCCCCTAATTGCTTTGCTCTGGTTTAAAAATCTTTTATTACACTTCATCTTAAAAACTTCAATAAGGCTTCGCTCATTTACGAGCTAAAGTCCTTGTTTATCTTCTTCTACATTTCTGAACTTTTGGCTTCAAAACTAAAGAGCAAAGAAATTAAGAGCCCATGGAAAACCATGGATGCAAAGGGTGCCTTACACCTTCCCTTTGCATAAATTACCCCCCGAACTCAGTTTTTTATTTAAAAGGTCTTTCCTGTTCTTTTAGCCTTTCTTATTGGATAAAATAAAAGTCGGTGGCGACTCTTGCTTACCGCAACATTTCAAATAAAGTCAGTTCACCGTATTACAATCATTATAAAACGATCTTGTCTACATAATTTCAAATCTTTAACATCAAGAAGAATCTGCATGGGGTATGACTAATGACTAAAAGTCCTCCCGACAGATAAAGTTGCAGAGACGTCTTGTACGCCTGACTCAGTCAGCTAAAAAGCTTGTATATACAAGGGGCATGACATATTATCACCCCATCTACCAGGGGCAACCTGGTCACGACTCATAAAATTTCTCAAGGGCGTTGAACAATCAAAAAGGCTAGTCTATCACTTGGGGCATGTTGCATTAATCAGCTAAAGCCACTTAGTCACTAGTATCAAATGGTGTCAATAGCACTCTCTCATCCAATGTTATGAATCTAAGAACTTCAAGCATCAGGTATACCAGGCTACCGATCCTAGGGGCAGATGGACTCGCATATGCGAAGGGCCAATATGGTTAAGAAAGTGTTTTTCAACAGCAAGTGACGAAATACTTGAAGACATGGGGCAATGGAAAATTTAAATCTCAGGGAATCTTCCCCCACAGAGTTGTTTTCACAAAAAATATCCCCACAGAGCGATCCTCAAGAAGTTATCTTCCAATAATTTCTTCCCAACAAGGACCTGGTTCCCCGACGGAGTGTACGTCTCCAACACTGCAAATTCCCTGATACAACTCTCTTCTCTAGCAAAGTTTATTCAAACTCACTATCCCCAGTAAAAGTTGACACTCACAGCTAAAGCTCGATCAGATAGTGTATCAGGAGAATATTCTTCTCTCTTGTCCCCAAGATACATCAGGATCAGATCACTCAAGTTACTCTCATCCCCAAGTGAAGATCAAAAATCCCCAACTGGATATCCTCGAACGGAAGACAGGAATTCTCAACCCCCTTGTCATTATCTCCGGCAGCATGCAAAGATTTATTTTCTCTACCAGCAATTGCTATACAAAGCTACTGATATGCTTCGACTATATAGTCCATCCATGCATCATTCACAATACATACATAAAATTCAGCATTCTCGTTTATTTCGAGAACCTCATCACACAATACATGCATCATGACATTGCATAAAACTAATTTTTCCTTTTCAGGTCATTTCACAATCAAAGAACTTCTCATCCTTTCTAGGAACCTTTCCAGGTAGTCTTTTTTAAGACCTTTCTCATCCTTTCTAGGATCCTTTCCAGGTAGTCTTCTTTAAGACATTTCTTATCATTTCTAGGAACCTTTCCAGGTAGTCTTGTTTAAGATGTTTCTTATCCTTTATAAGAACCTTTTTAGGTAGTCTTCTCTAAGACATTTATCATCCTTTCTAGGAACCTTTCTAGGTAGTCTTTTCTAAGACGTTTCATATCCTTTCTATGGCCTTTCTAGGTAGTCTTTTATGAGATCCTTTCTAGGAACCTTTCTAGGTAGTCTTGTTTAAGACATACCATAGCCTTTCTAGGAGACTTTATAGGTCAGTCTTGTTTAAGACGTATCATATCCTTTCTAGGAGCCTTTCTAGGTCAGTCTTGTTTAAGACGTATCATATCCTTTCTAGAATCCTTTCTAGGTCAGTCTTGTTTAAAATGTATCATAGCCTTTCTAGGTAGTCTTTTCTAAGACGCTTCATATCCTTTTTAGGAGCCTTTATAGTTGTTCTTGTTTAAGACATGTCTCAGCCTATTTAGGTAATATTCTTTAAATACTTATCCAGACTTTTCTAATATATCACTTACTCTTTCAGGAAACTTTTTAGTCAGTCTTCTCTAAGACAATTCTTCCCAAGCTTTGTTTAAAACCTAATCTTCTTTACCTCAGTTATCATAGTCTTCTTTAGGCCAGTGATCTACCCTTTTCAAGAACCTCTCTAGGTAGTCTTCTGTAAGACATTACTTTATTTTGATTAATCTCTCCTTCAGATACAATCAATGCATATGATTCAGTCTAAAAAGCATCTGCTTTAGACAAACATCTTGATCAACATCTAGATGGCATCTCTAAGCCCATCTCCGACAATGCTCCGTCTACATCTGGGTGGCAAATTTAAGCCCATCCCCGATGGAATCTTTAAGCCCATCTCCATCTTCATTTCTTACATCAGCAAGCGCAAATTTCTGGGTATTCTAGTGTTCAATCCTCTTCCACCTTCAGATCACGAGTGGCGAATATGCCAATCTACCTCTTCAGGTTTAAGAAGATTGAACAGGGGCAGCTGTCATACCCAAAATTTTCCCATCATATTTCAAGATATTATGATCTCCTTATATCTTAGGGTTCTCAAACTGCTCAAGAACACTCAAGTTTTATCAAGCTAAGCTTCTCCTAAGTGGTAGGCCTCCTACTAGGGTTTTGATGTTCATCAAAGAATATTGAACTTACAATGTATCAAGTGGACTTCATGGTTTCCTATATGCTTCAAAGAATCTCCATAACAGTTTTCAAGCCTTGATTCACAAGATTACTCAGTCAATGGCTCAAATGATCAACAATCGACTGATTTGACCTAAAAGTCAAGTATGGTCAAATCACAGTCAAAACTCTTGATTTTTGGTCAACATCCACATTTTGAGATGATATTCATCATTTGATCAAGGGTTGATCATTATTCATCAAGGAAAGTTCAGAAATCAACAAAACTCAGTTTCTAATTTAGGGTTTTTGAACTAAAAGTCAACTGAACTTTGACCAACCATAACTTTCACATAATTCATCAGAAATTTCCCAACCAAAGCTCATTTTTAAGGAAATTCAATTCTCTACAAATTTGTCTCTCTAAAGCCAAAGCCAAAAATGCTTCATTTAGGAGATATGAGCCAGAACATTACAGGTCCTTTTGAAAGTCAACCAAAACCTGTTTTTTGTCAAAGCCAATATCATCAAGATAAAATCTCCAAATGCAATAAGGTTCCAAAGTGGCTTGTAGAGGACACCTTGGGCTTTCCAAAAAGTCCTAGATCATCTCCATATGATTAATATTGAATGAGTTTTGACTAGTGCGAGTTGGGTAAAATTTGGAAAATGTGTGAAACTCTAAATGGCAAAATTCCAACTTTTGAGTAATGGGCCTATAAAATTGAGATTCCCACGTGATACCAAGCTTATAGGAGGCCCATGAACCAAATATTATTTATTTTATGATATTATTTCATTTATTCTTAAATTTATTCACTTAAATTCAAATTAAATTAAACAAAATCATAATTTAAATGACAAAAGATGCCATGGAATATTCTCACTCATTTAATTAGATAAAATCATCATCTAAGGGCCAAGAACTCGGGAGAAATAGCATGAAAATAGAGTGGAGCTTAAAAAAGGAAAGTTTTGGTGCAAGAAAAAAATCAAATTTTCATCAATAAAAAGATTTGATCTCCTTCTGTAATACGGTGGAAGAAATGACTTTCTTAAATATTGTGGATAGCAAGAGTCGCCACCGACTTTTATTTTATCCAATTGGAAAGGCAAAAAGAACAGGAAAGACCTTTGAAAGAGATTGAGTTCGGGGGGCAGGTTATACAAAGGGAAGGTGTAAGCACCTTTTGTATCCATGGTTATCCATGGGCTCTTAATTACTTAGCTCGCTTTGTTTTCAAAATGTTTGAAGTGTAGTGTGTGAATAGTAAAATACTTTGTTAAGGACTTTAGCTTGTAAATAAGCATAGCCTTATTTTGAAAGTATTTGAAAAAGAGGTGTGAAAAGCATTTGATTTTGATTTGAATGGAGCAGGCAATTAAGAACTACCTACCCTAAGTTTGTGTTTCATGTTCTTTAAGTCTTTCGGGCGAAAGGGTCTATCCATACCATGAGAGGTCAGGAAGTCTTTCATTGGATTTGAAAGGGTCATCGAGAGTATCGTTCGCCATAAGACTGTCCCTACCATAAAGAGGGCAGGTAGTCTAAGGGAAGGATATAATAGTCATTTAGGCAACATGTAAAGACTCCTTAGCATTCGAAGGGACGATCATCATTTATCGAGGTAACATCGAGGGACGAGATCATATTTATCGTAGGCAACTCGAAGGGACTATGATCTTTATATCGAGGGACTATGATGATTTTATCGAAGGCAACAGGCTAAGGAGTCCTTACGCTCGAAGGGACTTTACTATTCTGATCGAAAGGCAACAGTGAGAGGATTTACCCTAAAGGTGGGTGTGTGCAGCAATCACGTGATTGTATTCGATTATATTTATCTTGTATAAATTATTCTAATTCAATTTGGGGGTTGCACTCCCTAATTACTAACCATGCAGTAAATATTGTGCAGAAATTAAAGTGCGGAAAGTAAAACCTATGCTATTACAGTTTTGTGGGTGGGGGATTTTACAATAAACACCTGTGGGGGTTTGCGGAAAATAAAGACGGAAATTAAAGAAAATATAATTAATTCAATAATATTTAAATAGCTTGAATCGTCGTCGAACCTTCGACCAATCCTGAAAATCAAGAATGAAAAGAAAAAAAGGAAGGTTAGTGTATGAAGGATCTACTTATTATAATCTTAATTAATCAATTAAATCCTAATTAAAATAATTGATTTAAAATTATGTGCAAAAATGA